>NW_020954597.1:538520-554506 GCF_900497805.2 Vombatus ursinus | reverse complement strand
GGGGAGGAGTGGAGCAGGTGAACTCTATCACCAAGTTAGATTGTGATGTATAGACAAGGTGCCGGACAAAGAGAGAAGAGATGGAGAGAGAGAGGTATCACTTCTAGGTTGGGGGAGGAGGAGCCAGGGCAGCTGGGCCTTGACAGAAGAGAAGAATTTCACCAGGGAAGGTCTCTAGGGAGTCCAGGGGAGGTACCAGCTCTGGCCAGGGACAGCACGTGCAAGTATATGCAGGCAGGAGAGGCAGGGCCCGTTCAGCTAGGGTCTAGATAGTCTGAGATGGAGGAGTGTGAAATGAGTCTAGAAAGGTAAGCTTGTGTGTGATAGCGGAGGGCCTTGAATGCCAGGCCATTCCCATTCCGTTCGAGAGGAATCACAGCTGATAGGTGATCAAGCACTTTCTGACACTGGCTCCCAACAACCTTGTCTGGAGGGAGGTGCGGGCAGGGTGGAGCACTCTAGGTGTCATTGTTTGATGAGGGAAGTGAGGCTTAGTCAGGGAGGGACTTGCTCTGGGTCACCTGGCCAGTAAAGGTCTGCAGGCTGCTCTCTGGGGGAATGGGGGGGGGGGGGGGGCATAGCCAAAGAGGAGTGGGAGGGCAGCTCCCCCAGAGCTCCCGGCTGCCTGTTACTTCCCGAGGATCAGCTGCCTGTGGGAGGCCTGCTGGGGCAGCTTAGAAGAGTTCCCCGCCCCCCCAGCTTTATCCTGGACCCAGATCCCTGAGCCTCTCAACTCCATCCACTATTCCGTGCTCCATGGTCATGAGGGGCCAGTCTTGTGTCTCCAGGAAGATCTCTGACCCCTTGCCTTTCTCTCGTACCCTTCGTGACCTAGCAGATCCCAGGCCTAGACACATAGTTGGAGTTGGATAAGGACATAGTGGGTACAACCCTGGCTCTGGGCCTTGGCATCTCCACTCAGCCACACACCCTCACTGTGGGGTCCTACCAAGTCACTTCTGAGCTTGTTTCCTTCTGTCTACACTGGAGTTGATCTCCCAAGTTTTGCTTCGTCGGGCGTGGGGTGGGGTAAGGGGAGAGCGGGGCTGGGAGGTAGCTGGATCCAGGCCAGTCACTTGGTGGGTTCCTTGCCTTCTGCAGCTTACCATGTGGTCAGCTAACACTTCTAAACACTGCTCTGCACCTGAATTGGACCAATAGAGGGTCAGGCCACGAGCCCAGCCCCAAAGCAAGCCTGACCTGGAGCAGAGAGTGAAAGCCAGGGGACTAGGTCTAAAGTTCCATCTTCCCTGGCTATGGGCTGGGACAGCTGGGACAGCCCAGGCTCGGGTGCCTTTGGGGGCTTCAGCCTGCACCCTCAACAGCGGGACCTTGGATCTGGGCTAAGAAGTCAGTTAATGGTTGACAATCTAGATTTATCTTAATGATTTCCAAGAGCCGGTGTTGCTCACAGCGAGCTTTGCAGTCCAATCCCCACCTCCTAGGCCCTTGGACCCTTGACCCAGGCCTCTGACCCCTGGCTCCAGGCATCTGAATGAAGGTCCCTAGGGCCCAAGCCACAGGCTTCTAAATTCAGACTCCCAGGGCCCAGACTCCCAGGCCCCAGGCCTCTGAATTCAGGCCCCCAGAAGCAGGGTGACTCCAGGGGAGGCCAAAGGGTTCCATACTTAGAGATGCCCAGAAGGTAAGAAAGCTGGTAAGGACAACTGTCCTACTCACTGTCCAGCTTAAATTCGAGGAGGGCAGATAGCCAAGCTTGGAAGGGGGAGCTGAGGTTGGCCATGTGGACGACAGCGATGCTGCCCCAGATGGGCACCAGAAGATTGGTCATGGCCCAGGCAGGAGGGGCCAGGGTCACTCATCAATAGCTCTGTCCTGATGGAGGATTGCTTACACAGGAGGAGGTGGGGCTAGTTAATATTTGTCCGGTTCCTCCTGGGCTGTGGGCCATATCTGCCACTGGCCCTGGACTCTGTCGTCCCTCCCCTGAGCTGGGCTGGGCCAGACTGGCAGCATTGAGTGGCACCAGGCAGACACCCCTGAGGAAGGGCACCAGCAGCCCTGTGTCAGTGTGCCAGGGAGGTGAGGAGGGTGGGGAAGGGGTGAAGGTGGTTGGGAAACTATGTGGGTAGGGGGGGAGGGGGCGGGAGCAGCCGCCCCCCCCCCCCCCCCCCCCCCCCGGCTCTTGGCCCCAGGGTCAAGCCAACCGGATCTCTTCCTTTACATAGAAGTGAGGTGAGTCCCCTGCCAGGCTCTGGGCTCCCCTGGCCTGCCTCCTCTCAGGCCCCTTAATCTCATCCCCCTTCCCCAGCCACAGACGGTCCATCCGTTGAAACTTGCCCACCCCCATCCCACCAAACTAAAGGCTCCTTGGACTCAGCCTGGCCCCTTCTCTTCGCCCACCGGAGCAGGTTTCTCCTGGTCTTGGGCTCAGTGTGACAGCTGGGAGCTGCCAGGGGCTATTTACCTGCCCTGCTGGCTTCCAAGGCAAACAAGGCAGCTAGCCTGCATGGGAGGGGTGGGGGTAGGGAAGGCTCCTTGGAGAGCCTGGAATGGGGGTGGGAGATGGGGTTTTTTGGGTGGGGACGGGGAGAGGTGGGAGCCAAGGAGGTTCAGGCCAAACTTGGACAGGCAGTTTGGGCCTTGGAGTTCGAAAGAGCTGAGGCTTGCCCAGTGGTGTTCCAGGAGCTGGCAGAGACACAGGAGAAAGCAGGGACCTTTGAGATCCGGGGACCACAGAAGCAAAGGAGATGAGATCAGTCAGGAAAATGAGCAAGGGTGTTATTTCCTCCTATCAAACTGCGAATTCTGTGAGAGCAGGAGCTGGGCTTCCTTTGGCTCTGTGGGGCTAAGGCCCAATACACACTCAGGGTTTGTCTGCTGGAATAGAACTGAAGCCTGGGGAAGCCCCAGACTAGTGTGTACCAGAGAGGCTCTGGGCTCAGGGCTCTGGGGTCCAAACAGGAGGTAAGGCAAAGAACCTTGGGAAACGCCACATGAGGGGGTTGGGGAAACTGGGCTTGACTAAGGGTTTTGCTAGAGGAGGTCAAAGAGAGAAATCCTGATTTCAGCGATTCAATAGAACGCCTCAGTTGGGAGGAGAGGGTTGGAGAAGAGGGAGGCGTCTAATCGGTGAGGCATTAGCAACTGAATTATTTCTCAACATGGCAGGGACAAGGGGTAAAGGGGCAACACCTTCGCCTTCACCATGTCAGGGCTGAGGAACAGGGAAGGAGATGTGCAGAGGGAAAGAGAAAGGCAGTCCTCAGCTTTCCCTGTGTAGAGTTTGTGGACATAGCCATAACCAGGGCGGGGTAATTCGAGCTTTGCTCCAGGGCAGCAAAATTTAAAGGACTCAAAATTTTCAAATGACCATTTTAAAAGATTATGACATTTTAAAATGTGTGGCACTCATAGTTTGACAACACTGTCATTCCTTCGGTAGCATAAAATGGAATTAGCAAGAATAATTAGATAAATTAAAAAGAAATCTGGCTAAAAAAAAAAAAGAAAAGAAAAAAGAAACCAGGTTGTTGCACTTTCTTCTCTCCAGCAGCCACATGCCATATGAGCTGGTTGGTCCCACCTTGCCCCTCCCCCACCAGCAGCTTCTCAGCAGCCCTCTGAGAATCCCAGAGTCTCTTTTTTCACAAAGCCGGTATCCGTTTTCCCCTTCGGGGTTGATTTGAGGGCAAATTTCCCTTTATTGCTAGTGGTGGCTCTTCCCATGGTGAGGAATTAATGCCCCTA
Source organism: Vombatus ursinus (assembly GCF_900497805.2). Lineage (NCBI taxonomy): Eukaryota > Metazoa > Chordata > Mammalia > Diprotodontia > Vombatidae > Vombatus > Vombatus ursinus. Next base: position 550,795 of record NW_020954597.1, on the reverse strand, counting down.
GAGATGCCATAAGGGCAGGGAAAGGGGGGAGGAAATGGAGTCAGTGAGCCCTAAGCCGAAGGGGAGCACAAATGAACTGCCCTCTGCCCCCTCCAGCAGCCCTTCCCTTCATACACAGCACAGATTGAATGGTTTGTGTTGAGTGTTTGTATGGGACAACCAGGGCCAGAGGAAAAGCCAGGAGACAAGTAAGGCCTGCGTCCCAGTTCTTGATACTGACTAGCTGGGTCAACTGGAGCCAGACCACTCCCTTCTCTGCATCTCTGTTTGCTCTTCTGTCAAATAAGGTCCCCCTTCCCCCCATTCTCTGACTCTCAGGACATTGGGGAAGGCAACGGGCTACACAGTTTTTTGGCTCTAGGTAGGCATGTTGTAATTCAACTAGGTTTTCAGTGCCTCCCAGGGGGCCCTAAAGGTGGCCCTTCTGCTCCAGCTGTAGAATCCCAAACCTTTGATTGCCAGCTGGGGCCAGAGCTGGGGGGAGGGGTCTCATTGCATCCCTCCAGCGACAGCCCAAATGTGCTGGTTTTTCTCTTGTCCCCTTTCCCCCTGCTGGAAGCCACACAAAAACAGATCGATAGCTGGACTTTAAACAAATGTCACTCCATCAGTCTGGATTGCAAAGCCAAGTGCCCCCCCCCCCCCCGAAGGCTTGGAAGTTGTCAGGCTCCCAAAAGAAAAGTTCAAGAGCTGGTGGTGGTGGTTGCAAAGGTAGCTGATCCTGAGAGGCCAGCCAGGCTCAACTAGAGTCCCTTAGAGGCCTGGACAGGAGTCACTGGCATCTTAGACAAAGGGCATAGCCTTCTGCACCCCAAGACCTGAGGGAAATAAAGCACAGCCTGAGGAAGGGAGGTGGCATCAGACACCTCCCAGAGGATCACTGAAGGGGGCTCCTTAGCTGCAGGTCCCAGAGGCAAAAGACAGGTCTGACTTTACTTCCCTCTGGGATAGAGAGATGAAAGAAAGGCAGGTAAAATCAGGGAGAAAGGTAAGTCCAGGGGCACAGGGTAAAGGCTGCCACTTGATAGAATGGGGGTGGGGGGAAGCGATGGAGGGATCCGAGATGAGATCAGAAGAGTGAAGTCAAATGAGTCTCCTCCCTTTTCCTAAAGGCTTCTAAGCAAGGATATTTCTGGACCTTCCTTGATCATCTGCCTCTGAAGCGATCCCAGCTCACCCCACCCTCACCTCCTGTGAGGAAGTTCTTGCGCCTGCCCCATCGCTGAGCACCTAGTAGGTGCTCAAGACACTTGACTGATTAATTCCATTACTGCCACCCGTGCTCCCAGGAAGTCACGGTCCAATTGTCTTGGCCAGCAGTGAGGGCTCCTAGGAAGACCTTTGTGCCCCAAATCTCTGCTCGGCAGTTGACCAGCTATGATCGTCATGACCTTAATGTCAGAGGATCAGAGACTGTCAGGACCTCAGCAATTATCCAGAGCCACTTTCTCATTTTACAGAGGGGCAGCAGAGTCGACCCAGATTGGGAAGAGACATTTGCAAAATCACAGAATCTCAGATTTAGAAGGGATTTCGGTGGCTATTAACCCATACTTTGTGCCTGAACAAGGGTCTCTTTGCTTGAAGGCCTTCAGGGAAAGGGAAGCCACCAACCATGTCTTAGAGAGGGAAAGGCAGTCCACAATCGAGGCAGCTAGGTGGCCCAGTGAATAGAGCATTGGACCTAGAGTCAAGAAGACTTGAGTTCCAATCCTGTCTCAGACATTTACCAGTTGTGTGATCCTGGGCAAGTCATTTCCCTTTTGTCTACCTCATTTTCCTTATCGGTAAAATGGGGATAATAACAGCATCTACCTCTGGGTTGTTGTGAGAATCAAAGTGTTTTGCAAAGCTTAAAGGACTCTCGAATGTCCCCCGGCAAGACAATTAGGCGAATAGGAAAAGCCACATGCTGAGACACTTACATCCTCAAACACAAAACTAGGGATTCCCAGCTCTGCTGCTGACTCTGCTCCACTCTGGGCCTCACTTTCCTCCTTCTTGCTTTATGACTGGGGTCCTCTGACTCTGAATGGAACACGGGATCCAACAAGATGACAGCCTGCTCTCTCTCCCAAACCCCCCCTTCCCAACTGTGATGCCAAAAAGGTTGGGCCAATTTCTGTTAGCAAGGCGGAAAGCACACACGTGATTGAGAAGTATATGTTCAGACTTCATTCATACTAGACAGATTGTACTAACGATGATGACGACGACGACAACGATGATGGTGTAAGGGAGGTCTGTACCTGTGAGTTCCATCTGTATGGGGAGAACTCAATGTGGAAATTCCCTCCACTAATGCAGAAAAGCGATTCATCTGTGACTTATGTCCTGCTGTGACTTTTAGCTCCTCTTGAGGGCTTGTGACTTGCCTAGGGTCACACAACTAGTGTATGTCTGAGGCAGAATTTGAGCCTCGAGATTCCGAAGCCAAGGCCACCCTTTACTGACTATACCACAATGCCTTCAAGGGGGCCCATAATGTAAATTAAAAAAAAAAAAAAGACTCATACTAGATTAGAAAATGATTTATGGAGCAGTGGAGACTCCAAATTTCTTGCCTGGTAGTCAAGTTAGGTGATGTGTATTGTTTGGTTGGGACCGCTCATTTTTTTGTCTGAACCTGGGGTGGGGGGCGGCGGTGTTGAGAGTTGTCTTGTCCAGGGTCATAGAGCCAGGATGTACTAGAGACAGGACTTGAAGCTGCCTCTGAGCTCAGTTCTTTATGGTGTCTAAGTAATATTGAACACAGCTTGGAAGTGACAGTTGGAGCCAGAAAGCAGTTCGGGCTCAGGTCCTCTGAGCTCGCTCTCTTAGGCTAAATGACTCTAACTTCTTTCCCCAGGGCTCTGGGGCCTCTCCTCGAATCCTTCTCTGATTGTGGAGACCAGAACCGGGCACAGGTCGCTAGCGAGAGCCTGATGGGGGTGGGGGGAAGTTTATTTTCTAGTGGCCCCTCACCCTGATTTCTGGCTTACCCAGAGTCCTCAGCTGCTGACTCACACTAACAGTAAAGGGAGGGGATGAACAGAGCTTATGTCAGGGGCCTGGGGGAGTCTGTGCCCTCCAGAGACTGACCTGAGGTTGCAACAGACAGGTAGGGACAGAACAGGCTGTTCTTTTATCTAGGGCAGATGTTTCAGATCTACAAGCTGACTGGGAAGCCAGGCTGGGTGTTCCCAAGCTACCCAAGAGACTGCTCATCTCCAGAAGCTTGGGGCGGGGGGGAGAGGGCAGGAGAGACCACCAGAGACCACCAGGTTGCCTTTTTTTGCCCTCTGCCCTTCTGAGTTCTTTCCACATCTGTGGCGCTGTGATCCTAAAGGCTCAGTATGGGGCCATGGGGATCTTCTCTTAGCTTCCTTGAGAGAAGTAGGGAAAGAAAGAGAGCTTTGGGGACCCCAGTGATCTATCAGAAAGGGAGAAGACCCGACTTTGCCCTGCCTAGGGGAAATTCAGGGTTGCTTAAGGCTGCCACTGGGGACCAAGAGAGAGAGCCTGAGGAATCCTGGTGATGGGAGTAGGGGGTTCCTGACCCCCACCCAGCCTCTGTCTCTGCCCCAAGGTCTTCTGCTTCTCCCTTCCCTCCCCCCCCTCCCATTCTTCTGGCTTCATGGCGGGTGCGGGGATGGACCAGGCGGGCACAGAACAGGTGGGTGCAGGCTGGGTGTCCGGCGCTGGGACACAAGTGCTCTGTGTCCAGGGTGGGCGGAAGTCAGGGCGTTTGATCTGAATTCTAAAGGGCGTTGTTCAGAGCCCCACAAAGCTCCTATTGTGTACATGCTGGGTATAAGGCAGCATATGACTCCCGAGCACCGGGCAGTGAGGAATTGGGACGCAGGCGCGGACCCAGGGATCACTCCCCCAGCACGGGTATGAAACCATAGGGGACCTGTCTGGGTGGCCTCCGGGATAGGCACTCCCCAAGGTAATATGTGGTGTGGATGGGGATGAGAGACCTGGTGGGAAAGGGGGAGTGGCATCTGAGGGAGAGGGGCTGCCCTGGGGGGATGGAGCCTAGAGAACTAAGTAGACATCAGAAACCGGGAAGGGGAGAGAGGAAGGGGGGACAAGGGGAACGAGGGGAAGGAGATGAGATGGTGAGAAGGCCTGGGGGAACCGCGCTTTTCCAGACAGCCTCTGACTCCTTGAAGAGGGCAGACATGAGGTGGTAGAACCGTCAAGGATTCTTAATCCAAGGTCACTTAACCCAACTTCCTCCTTTTTTTGGCAGAGGAGGAAACTGAGGCAACCCAGAGAGGGGAAGTGACTTGCTCAGGCTGTTGTGGGAGTGGGGGGAGAGGGGCAGGGCTCACAGCCCCACTGCGGCTGCTGTCTTTCCAGGTGCAAGTGAGGCAAAATGAACTGGACAGGCCTTTACGCCTTACTCAGCGGCGTGAACCGGCACTCCACGGCCATTGGGCGCGTCTGGCTCTCTGTCATCTTCATCTTCCGCATCATGGTGCTGGTGGTGGCTGCCGAGAGCGTGTGGGGCGACGAGAAGTCCTCCTTCATCTGCAACACCCTGCAGCCAGGCTGTAACAGTGTGTGCTACGACCACTTCTTCCCTATTTCCCATGTGCGCCTGTGGTCCCTGCAGCTCATCCTGGTGTCCACACCAGCCCTGCTCGTGGCCATGCACGTGGCCCACCAGCAGCACGTGGAGAAGAAGCTGCTGCGGCTGGAGGGCCATGGGGACCCGCTGCACCTGGAAGAGGTCAAAAGGCACAAGGTGCACATCTCGGGCACGCTGTGGTGGACCTATGTCATCAGCGTGCTCTTCCGCCTGCTCTTCGAGGCCGTCTTCATGTATGTCTTCTACCTGCTCTACCCGGGCTATGCCATGGTACGTCTGGTCAAGTGCGACAGCTACCCTTGCCCCAACGTGGTAGACTGCTTCGTATCCCGGCCCACCGAGAAGACCGTCTTCACTGTCTTCATGCTCGCTGCCTCAGGGATCTGCATCGTGCTCAACGTGGCTGAGGTGGTGTACCTCATCATCCGGGCCTGTGCCCGGCGTGCCCAGCGCCGCTCCAACCCCTCCTCGCGCAAGGGCTCTGGATTCGGCCACCGACTGTCCCACGAGTCCAAACAGAATGAAATCAACAAGCTGCTGAGTGACCAGGACGGCTCCCTCAAAGACATCCTGCGGCGCAGCCCTGGCAGCGGGGCTGGCCTGGCCGAGAAGGGTGACCGCTGTTCTGCCTGTTGAGGGCACAGCCGGCGCCACACCCACCGCCAACCCTAGCCTTCAGTCCCTCTTAGTCCCCTCAGCCCGCCAGGCCGGCCATAGCCCAAGCACCCACCCGTTGCCCTCTGAGTGGGGGTAGGGAAGGAGAAGGCAGGTGGGGGTGAGGAGTGGGGTGGGGGTGGGGGACAGATCTTGCCCCCTCCTCCCCAAGCTTAAGGGAGCAAAGGAGGGTGTTTCTCCCCCTTCCTAATTCCTGCTCCTCTCCCTGGGACCACTGGGTACTCTGGGGGAGGGGGGGCTTTGCCAACACTTCCACTGATGACACTAACCTTAACCCTGCCAACATTTGGGGATCCTGCCAGTGGGGTGGGGGCTGTTGCTGGCACCTGGGAAAGGCTTGGGTGGCTGGAAAGAACAAGGCTCTGATTCCATCTGATCAGCTGGGGGTGGGGATTGGTCAGCACTACCTTTGACTCTAGAAGCCCGGGCCTGGGCCTGCAATGTTACACATTAAACAGGATTTTACAGTAAATGTGGCTGTGACTTGTGTATTTATCCACTTCTTTCCCCTACGACCTCGGCCTTACCCCAGCTGAGCCGGCTTTGTCTTTGCCTCAGTTGATGAGGCTGCCAAAATGCTTCTTTAACTAGCAGAAGCTGTAAAGAGGGGGACCCCCTCCCGCTGCTGCAGAACCCCGGGAGCCTCCTGCCTGCCTCTGGAGGACTCAAAGAATGGAACCCTCTGGTCTAGGAGACGTCTGCCAAGCCAGACAGGGGCCTCTTTGGGAAGGCTTCCCTTAGCTCAGGTCCTGGACGCCCCACCGTGCGCCCTGCAGACACCAAGTCACCCCCTCTTCAAGTGCAGCTCCCATACCTGGCAGACTGTAGCTGGCTGTCTCTTTTCTCTGATTCTCCTTGCGCTGGAACTTGGAGGAAGCGCCTTGGAGATCCCACCCACTCCTGGGCTAATTGCCCTTCACCCTTTCCTTAAAGCCTCAGGCAACCAGAGGAAGTCTGTCTCTCCTTCGTCCTGGGGCAAGGTTCATGGAGCTTGGCTCTAGTTTTGGAAGGGACCTCAGAGTCAAATTCCCTCCCCATCCACCTCATTTTACAGATGAGGAAACTGAGGCCCAGGGAGGTGAATGACTTGCCCCAAAGAACATAGGTAGTACGTGGTAAAACCAGAATTTGAAAGCAGGACCATTCCCTCCAAATGGAAAGATCTTTCTTTTGCCTTCTGAGTAAGGTTGGGGAGAGATTTCAAACCTTCATTTGCATTCCTTAACCTTCTAAATGTAAGGAAAAAAGGTAAGGCCACTCCTCATAGGCAGTTAGGTAGCATAGGGAGTGGATAGAGTCAAGAAAACGAGTTCAAATCTGGCCAAAGGCTACTAGCAGTGTGACCCTGGGCAAGTCACTTCACTTCTGTTTGCCTCAGGTTCCTCCTCTGTGAAATGGGGATAATAATAACACCTGTCTGCCAGGGTTGTTGTGAGATCCTAATTACAAAGTGCCTGGCACAGAGCAGGTGCTTGATAAATGCTTGTTCCCTTCCTCTTCCTTCCAGGAAGATTCCCTGTGTGTTTTTATTGTTCACAGACTTTTCTCCTCCTTAAGGTAATGGGATTTTAGTGGTAGGAGGGATCCCAAAGAGGAGGTGACTTGGCCAAGGGCACCTAGGTGGTAGGCAGCTGGACCTGGATTTTTTTTTTCTTTTTGGTGAGGCAATTGAGGGTTAAGTGACTTGCCTAGGGTCACACAGCTAGTAGGTGTCAAGTGTCTGAGACTGGATTTGAACTCAGGTCCTCCTGACTCCAAGGTCGGAGCTCTATCCACTGTGCCACCTAGCTGCCCAAATACCTGGATTCTCAACCTGGGCTTCTAGCTCTATGTGGGGGGAGCTATGGGGTTGGGACGAGAATATCTTTAGACCTTGGGCAGGATGGGAAACTCTTTCATTGATGAATGATGAATGATGGCTCTCAGAACCAGCCTACACTCTACTCAACTAGTTATAGGTTGCCTTACTTAAACCAGCATGGCGCACCTTAATTCATTAATTAGGTTATCAACAGCTCTCGGAAGTTCCTGTACAGAATGGCCGAGGTCCCTCCTAATCCCTTCTCAGGGACTGCTTCTGGACCCTTTTGGGGTCTTGAGAACACCAAGAGCTCCATGTCCAGGAACCTCAGGAATGACTTGGCTTTTCAATTCCATAAAGAACTCCTCTGAAACAAGGGAGCTTGGGAAAGATCTTCCATCTCCTGAGAGTCCCTCTTTCCTTTCTTCTAGCCTATCTCCCAGGGGAGGCCATATGGAAAGCCATCTCTCAGAGAAAAAGTATCTCCAGGATTCTTTAAGTATTTAACCCTCTCAGTCAGAAAAACATTTGTCTAGTCTACCCCCAGAGCAGAAGTCTGGAAATTCCCCCCAGCTCTGATTGGAAAACTGACAGAAAGGTTTTTGGACTGGGAGTATTTCCCATTCTCCAATGGCGCATGAACGTGTGTGTGTGTGTGTGTGTGTGTGTGTGTGTATATGGTGTGTGTGTGTATGTGTATATGGTGTGTGTGTATGCGTGTGTGTATATGGTGTGTGTGTGTGTGTATATGGTGTGTGTGTATATACGGTGTGTGTGTATATATGGTGTGTGTACGTGTACGTGTGTGTGTGTATATGGTGTGCGTGTGTGTGCGCATGTGTGTGCACGTGCACGTGTATGAGACACTTGGTCTTGTGCCATCTGACCATGAACTGGTACAGAAGGAGGAACAGGGCTGAGGAATGGGGAGGTAGGTCACCATAACAGTGGGAAATGGGTGAGGCGCCGTTGTTCGTGGCAGAGAATTTGAGTGCTGCTCACCCAGCTTAGAGAAAGCAGTTTCTTACCTGACACTGTCCTTCCAGATTTGCTGAAAAGCAAGGAGTCCAATTAATTAATTAATTAATTAATTAATTAAATAATCGAATAGCCATTGTGGCCTTGGCCAAGTCACTTCCCTTCTCTCCAGGCTTCAGTTTCCTCTTCTTTAAAATAGTTGGATTCGATGGCCTCTGTTAATGTAAAATCTATGACGTTATAATGGGGAAGAAGTCTTTCCTTATCTTAGAAACAAATCCCCATCTCAGAGAGAGCAGAGACCATGCTGGGTTGCTGGTTTTCCCATAGCCCTCTCATCGTCCTCCACCCCCACCCGCAGGAAGGGAGAACAGTCCCATCTTTGACTCCAATGGAAACATTTCCTCACCTGACAGCTGAAATTCTTATCATAGAAAAAAGCACAAAAGCAGAACTAATGCCCAGGGATGGCCGGCCATTCTGGCCTCCCAACCCTTCAGTGGCCCTCTAGGACCAACCACCAACTTTGGGGCCTGTGATGGGAGGCTCTCCCTGGTCTGGCTCTAAGCTTCCTTTCTAGCCTGATTCCTTTCTATTGCTACTCTTGGCATTTCTTGTGATCCAGCCCAAACAAGCCATTTCCTGTTCTCTGATCCTATGCTGCCCTCTCCAGCCTCCCTGGAAAGGCATTCCCATAAGGCCCTGTCCAAGGCTGCCACCCATGTTCCTCCTTGGTGCCTGGCATCAACTTCCTTGCCTTCTGAGAAGACTCAGCTCAGGCTCATGGGGCTCTGGGAAGCCTGCTCTGAGCTGCTACTCCCATTCAAGGGTGTGTTGCCCCCCCCCACTATGGGTGCCCCTGTTCTACTTTCCTTTGATTCTGCCGACGGGGGCAGGGAAGAAGGGGGAGGCCTGAGCTCTGCCCTCCCTCAGAGACAGGCAGCACCAAGAAGATAGGGGCTGCCTATCATCTGTCATCTTTCTATCCCCAGTCAGTGAGTCAACAAACATTCATTTATTAAACACTTACTATGTGCAGGCACTGTGTTAAGTGCTGGAGAGGCATGAAAGGCAAAAAACTGTCCCTGCTCTCAGGGGGCTCACAATCTAATGGGGGGAGAGAATATACAAACAACTATGTACGGACAAGCTCTATACAAGATAACTTGGAGGTGCTCACCATAGGGAATGCACATGCATTAAAGGGGACCAGGAAAGGCTTCCTGTAGAAGGTGGGACTTTCAGCTGGGGCTTGAAGGAAGCCAGGGAAGCCAGGAGGCAGAGATGAGGAGGGAGGACATTCCAGTACTGGGGGACAGCCAAAGAGAACGCTGGGAGCCAAGAGATGGAGGGGCTTGTTTGCAGAATATCCAGGGGGCTGAGGTCACTGAATGGGAGAGGATGCAGGGGTAAGCTCAGTCAGTCAGTCAGTCAATAAACATTTATTAAGCACCTGATACTGCCTGGCACTGTGCTAAGCCCTGGAGACACAAAAGAGGCGAAAGACAGTCCCTGCCCTCGAAGAACTCAGGATCTAACGGGGAGACAATGTGTACAAACAAGCTCTGAAATCTTGAGCAGAGGGAAGGCCCTGGAAGGAAGAGGGCTGGGGAAGGCTTCCGGCAGAAGGCGAGATTGGAGATGGGATTTAAAAGAAGCCAGAGAGGTCAGTGGTCACAGAGGAGGAAGGAGAGTGTTCCAGGCCTGGGGGATGGCCGGAGAGAATGGCCAGAGCCCAGAGATGGAGGTGCTTGTTTGTGGAATAGCCAAGAGCCAATAGCCGGCATCACTGGACTGGCATCACGTGGTGGGGAAGGAAGGTAGAAGAAGACGGGGAAAGGGAGGAGGGGGCTAGGTCAAGAAGGACTTTGAATGCCAAACAAAACATTTGGTATTTGATCCTGGAGGCCATAGGGAGCCACAGAAATTAATGGGATAGGGATGTGGCGTTGTCGGACCTGTGCTTTAGGAAAATCACTTTGGTGGATGGATGGAGGATGGGTTGGAGTGGAGAGAGACTTGTGGCAGGCAGAGCCCCCCAGCAGGCTATTACTATAGTCCAGGCATGAGGTAATGAGGGTCTGTGCCAGAGGGGTGGCAGTATCAGAGGAGAGAAGGGGGCATTTTCAAGAAATGTTATGAAGGTAAAATTAATAGGCCTTGGCAACATATTGGACGCGGGGCGGGGGGGGTGCTGATAGAGAGGGAAGAGTTCAGGATGACACCTAGGTTGAGAACCTGAGGGACTGGGAGGATGATGTTGCCCTCCACAGTAATACAAAAGTGGGTGGTGGTAGGGGGGAGTTTTGGGGGAAAGATAATGAGCTCAGTTTTGGACATAGTGAGTTGAAGATGTCTACTGGACATCCAGATCAAGATGTCTGAAAGGCAGGTGGAGATGCAGCAATGGAGGTCAACAGAAAGATTAGGGCAGGATGGGTAAGTTTGAGAATCATCAGCTTAGAGATGGTAATGAATTCCATGGAAGTTGATGAGATCACCCAGTGAAGTAGTATGGAAAAAGAAGAGCAGAGGGCCCAGGACAGAACCCTGGGGGACACCTATGATTACAGGGCGTGATGTGGAGGAGGAGCCAGCAAAAGAGACAGAGAAGGAGTGGTCAGAGAGGGAGGAGAACCAGGATGGAGAGGGGTGTCCTGAAAACCTAGAAAGAAGAGAGGACCAAGGAGGAGGGAGTGACCACCAGCGTCAGAGGCCGCAGAGAGGTCAAGGAGAATGAGGACTGAGAAAAGGCCACTGGGTTTGGCAACTAAGAGACCACTGGTAACTTTGAAGAGAGGGGTTTTGGCGGAATGATGAGTTCAGGAGCCAGATTATAAAGTGTTAAAAAGAGAGTGAGGGGGGACAAAATGTAGGCACCTATTGTAGTTTAGCTACAAAGGACAGAAAAGGTATAGAATGTTAGCTAATGGGAGTGGAAAGATCAAGTGAAGGTTTTTTGAGGATAAAAGAGACATGGGCATGTTTGTAGGCAGTAGGGAAAGAGCCAGTAGATGGGGAGAGATTGAAAATAAATGATAACGTGGGAATAGCAGAGACAGCGATCTGTTGGAGGAGCCAGGATGCAATGGGACCATTTGGACAGGTGGAGGGGTTAGCCTTGGTAGAGTAAGACGACTTCATTGTATGAGACAGGGGTGAAGGACATGAGGGCAGAAGGCACCTGAGGGATGGGAGATGAGGAAGAGGGGAGAAGGGGGAGGTCACAGTGAATGGGCAGAGAGAAGAGGGGAAAAGGAAGCTATAGGAGTTCTGAGGAGGGATGAAAAGGTTTGGAAGAGCCTCTATGGAGAATGGGAGAGTGAGTTGATGAAAGAGGTAGAGTAAGATTGCTTAGCAGCAGTGAGGGCCCAGTTGAGGCAGTGTAACAGACATTTGTAATACACTCAATCAGAATGGTTGAGTGATTTTATTCACCTTTCAGTAACGTGTGTATGTGCATGTGTGTGTCTGTGTATGTATAAGACAGAAGGCTTAATAGGAGTGATCCAAGGCTAAGGCTTGGCAGGGTGCAATTGGTGAAATGATAAGGGGACTAGAGATTCAAGAGAAGAGGACAAAATTAAATTGGTTCACCAAGGGAAAAAGGAGAGAGGGAGTAGTTCAGGGGAGATGGCCTAGGAGAGAACTGAGGGATCAAGAGACTGGAGATCATGGTGTGGAAGAAGAGTGAGTAGGATTTGGTAAGGCAAGGCAGAAAGTGAGAGGTAGAAAGCCAATAGATTGTGGTCGAATAAAGGCATTTCAGAATTCTTGAACATTTGTGGGAAATGACAAGACCAAGGGTATGACCAATCTTGGTGTGTAGCTGAGGTGAAGTGGAGGCTCATGGGATGTGAGGAGGCTGAGGAACTGAATGATTAGGAGTTGGAGGGAGAGTCAGTATGTATGTAGAAGTCTGCTATGAGGGCAGGAGTTGGGGAAGAGAGAAAAATTATGAACCAGGTACTGAACTCATTGAAGAAGGAAAGGCAGTGACCTGGAGGTCTGCAGACAAAAGCTGCCAGGATTCTGACTGGGTGGTAGATATAAATAGCATGAACCTCAAGGGAAGGGAGGTTTGAGTGATGGAGGTAAGACGAGAACCTGGAAGTGGCCATGGGGAATAAGGAGGATTCCAACTCCTCCATCTGCACCAATGAGTGAAGGTGTAGCCAGTACTGGAAAGAGTGTGGTGTGTGTGTGTGTGTGTGTGTGTGTGTGTGTGTGTGTGTGTGTGTG
>NW_020954597.1:531796-538510 GCF_900497805.2 Vombatus ursinus | reverse complement strand
GTGTGTGTGTGTGTGTGTGTGTGTGTGTGTGTGTGTGTGTGTGTGTGTGTGTGTGTGTGTGTAAGCCAAGTTTCAGTAATAGCTAGTAGATGGAGGGAGTGGGAAAGGAAAAGATTTAGAATGAAGGTAAGTTTGTTGCCTGTGGAACAGGCATCCCAGAGCGCACAGTAGGAGTTAGGTTGAAACTTTTGGGTGGGACGGTTGAGGGGGATGGAGATGAAGAATCGGGTGGTGGAGGTGGGTAATGGGGTTTGGATTTTGAGCTATAGGGGTTCAGAATCACTGGGATGGAGTAGGGCATGACCAGGTAGGAGAATGTTCATCATTGAGTAGAAGATACCACTCCTGTACCCTCAAAGGAGTCTGGAGATCAGGTAAGTGACAAGATGGAAGGTACAGTGTGTTGATCACATTGTCTGCCTCATTTCACTAATCTCTGAAGGCTGGAGATTAGGCAGGAGACTGTACGGCAGGAGACTGTACGGCAGGAGACTGTACGGCAGGAGACAAAAATCAAACCTACATGGCAAGAGAAGAAAGTCCTGCTCCCTGCTGACTCTCCCCTTTCTCTTTCCTCAAGGGACTCTCAAAGCAAGAGATGGAAGGCCTGAAGTCAAAGGGAAGGGTGCTCCTCTTTGCCCCAGGGGTTCTCCACATCTCGGTCGGGAGATTGGGTTGGCAGCAGGAGGTAAGAGTTGCCTTGTACTGGCATAGATGAAAGTTGGCCCCGCCTGGTCTCCTGAGGGAAGCCAGCCAGGGGCCAGGAAAGAGGTGTAAGACTGGAAAGCCGGTGGTGGGCAGATAATGAAAGGCTTTGAATGCCGAACAGAATTTTCTATTTGATCTTGGAGGCGATAGGGAGCCACTGGAGTTTACTGAGTAGGGAGGGTGACATGGGAAGATCACTTTGACAGCTGAGGGGAGGAGGGACTGGATTGGGGAGATATTTGAGGCAGGGAAACCATCCCCAGTAGCTATCGGAGTAGTCCAGGTACCCTGGTATCAGAGCGGTGGCATTGTCAGAGCAGAGGAGGGGGCGTATAGGAGAGATGCCATAGAGGTCGCATCACAGGCCTTGGCGACAGATTGGAAGGAGGGAGGGGGCAGGCGAGGGATAGTGAAGAATTGAGGATGCTAGGTATTGAACTTGGGAGCCTGGGTGATTGGGAGGATGACAGTGCTCTCAGCAGTAACAGGCAAGTCAGGAAGACAGAAGGGTTTTGAGGGAAAGATAATGAGTCCAGTTTGGGACATCCAATTCAAGATGTCTAGTAGGCAGGTGGAGATGTCAGCCTGGGCTGAGCGCAGGGCTTTGGTTAGAGTAGGGGTAGTTGGGTAGTATTTGAATTGAATCAACTGGGGGGGCTCTGGGTAGAAATTAAAGGGATGGGGTGCGGCTTAGGTCAACATAAGTATGTAGGCCTTTCCTAAGAAGTTGTTACTGTTCAGTTGTGTCTGGCTCTTCATGACCCCATTTGGGATCTTCTCGGCAAAGATACTGCAGCGGTTTGCCATTTCCTTCTCCAGCTCATTTTACAGATGAAGAAACTGAGGCAAACAGGTCAAGTGACTTGCCCAGAGTCATACAGTTAGTAAGCGACTGAGGCCAGATTTGAACTCGAGAAGATGACTGTTCCTAATTCTAAGCCCAGTGCTCTATCCCCTGCAGCGCCACCTAGCTGCCCCTTGTCTTGAGAAGTAGAGCTGTCCAAAGATGAACACTATTGCATGATTGCAGGCCTTCAAGGGAAGGCTGGATGTTGTCAGGATCTAGAGAGGGTGGCCTGGTGGGAGGAGAGCTCTGCGGGAGATTCAGGGACTTCTAGAGGCCCTAGGTAGCTTCCACCAGTCAGCCATTCTGTCAAGCTGGAGCAGAACACCAAGATTCTCCAACAGTCACAACTCCCAAACAGAACCATTTCTACTCTCTCCTCAGTCTGTCTACATATTGCCTAGCATGCACAGCCTGCCATTCTCTACTCCAACAGGAGGGAGCTCCTCCTCATTACTGGTTTAGGGTCACTCCATTCAACTACATTACATTATGATGGTAATGGGACTTTGAGTCCTCCACCCAGAGTTCCTGGGCTAAACATGCACAGTATGTGAAGAGCCTTCTGGAGACGATCCACTGCATTTGGGCTTTCTCCACTGACAGAAATCTGGTGGTGTCGAAAGCAATTGTATCTGGAGTCAGAAGAGCTGGATTGAAATCCTGACGTTCTTGTTCACCGCTGTCTCTGTGATCCTCTCTAGGCCACATGTGTCTTATTTGTAAAAGGAAGGGGTTCCAGCTTGAAATGGAGAAAGCTGCCAAGCCCTCTCTGTCCACGCCTACGTGAGCATGCTGGGCCTCACCTGGCGGTCAGGGTGCTGCTCCTCCGGACAAGAGATACCTACTGGGCCTCTCCGCATAATGGGACAGCTGGAGCTTGCTCAGAGCCTACAAGACCACACGGGCTAAGCATGTGGCCATGAGACTGTGGACCACAAGGTGATCCCTGAACCACTCGGGGCTTTTCTTTGGTCAGAAAAAGTGAAAAAGGGGGCCAACTGAGTCAGGAATAGCTTGCTAGCAACAAGAGGAGCCCTATGCGGGATCGACCCAGGCAGGTGAAGCTGCATGGCGCCTGACTGGACCTTTTCCAGACAGGATTCCTGTTCAGGTACTGGTTGAACCTGAGGCCCTTCCAACCCTTGAGATTCAAAGATGAATTCGATAATAAAACTATGTAAACCATCACTGAGGAGGCTGATACAGAATCTCCCTGTAAAATGGCATCCAATTTGACACAGCTCATCAATATTCAACTTTCCTCCTTCCCGAGGTCATTGACCTTGGTGCCATAGCAGCAGTAGTGACACTAGACCTAGGCACATGAGGCCTGAGTTCAAGCCCCGCTTTCACTCAGCTAGCTGGGTGCTCCCTTGCCTGTGTCACTTATCCTGCAGCTGGTTCTTCAGCTCTAAAATGGGACTGATTACTTGCCCCTCTGTCTCCGGCACAGAGCCGTTGCCAATGAAATGACCTGGCCCAACTCCTGGGGTAAAGAAGAGGCGTCATTCTGATGACCCCCTGGAACAACGCAGGAGACACAGGGCCGAGGAGACAGAGGAAGAGGAGCGAAAAGGCTGCTTGTTTTTGTGCCCTGGTGAGTGCTTGATGGGCAGGCAGGGGGAGAGGGGGCCTGCACCAGAGAAGAGCCCCAGGGCCAAAAGGTGGTGACAGGAGGGATATGGGCTACCAGAGGAGCAGAAGGCCCATCTCTCCTATGGCACCCCACCCCTGTGGGCCTAAACGAAGCCTAGCTCACCTTCTGAGTCTGCCTTGTGGCAGCTCCCACCCCCCATCTTCCCACACCTGCCTACTTGTGGAAGCCTGAAACCCAGGTTGAAGTCGGGCTGAGCCTTTCTGCCTCAATTAGAGCTAAAAAGGCAGCTCAGCAAGCCAACATGAGTTACTTAGCCTGTGACTCAGTGCAGCCTGCTGGCTACACTGGGAGAAGGCAGGGAAGGGAGCAGGAGGGCCTGGTCAGGGCTAACCCAAAGGCCTGGGCAACAAGCAGGGCCCACTTCGGGGCCCGGGGCCGAGCTAGCTGCATCCCTCCCTTCTGCCAGCTTAGAACCTCAGCCAAGCAGACGAGGCAGCTAGCGCCCTGCTTTCCGTGATTTTCCCAGCTTTGGGAGGGAAAGGGAAGATCCTGCCTGCTGCTCCGGCCTTGCCCCGCCCCCTCCCAGCCAGGGGCCTTACTCCCCCCCAAGGAGGACCCTGCCTACTGCTGCTGACCTACCTACCCACCCAACCCCACCCCTGCCCCCTTTACCTCCTCAAGCCAGGAGCCCTACGGGTCCTGCCCCCCCACTCCCCCCTTCTCAGGCAGGGAGACCACACCGAAGAGGCAAGTAGCAGTGCTTTTGAATCTTTATTTGAAACGAACAGTTCCAGGGACAGAAGGTTAGTTGTGACAACAGCTTCTCTCACTACAACACGAGGGCGTCAGCATCACTGCGGGGACAGGCGAGGCGCCTCACAACAATATATACAATTTAAACAGCGGCTAAACCGATAACAGTTATAAAAACACAGAAATGGGGCCAGGGAACAGCCAAACCATTGGGGGCAAGCTGGGCACCCCTTTGCCTGACCCCATTTAGCTAACCTGGAACAACAAGGCAATGAGGGGAAAGAAGAAAAACAAGGCAACGGGGGAGGAGGTGCCTCCCTACTCAGCTTCCCCAGTAAGATCTTGTTAACAGATGCCACCCAAACTGTCAAGAGGCCCCCACAGGCTCAGCCTGGTTCTTCGATGGGGGTAGGACAGGAGTGGGGAATCAAATCCCATGCCAGGAATGGGCATGGTTATTGCTGTGGGAACTGCCCCCACTGAGCTCTAGGGGGAGCAGGCAGGAGGCCATGAAAAAGGGGGTAAGCATGGAAATGCCGTGGCTGGCCAAGTCAAATGGACACACAGACGCAGGGAGCAGAAGTCTGCGCCCCGCACTCAAGAGTCATTCTCTGCCTGTGGCAGAAAGGGAAAAAGCACTGGGAAAATCACTAAACTCATAGCACAAGGCCCTGGTGCCTGGGAGGGAGGAAGTGCTGATAGAGTCCAGCAGTGAGGGGAGGCCTGGCAGACGCAGCAGAGGCTAAACCCTGTGCTTCAGGGAAAAAGGGGCCTCCCCCCCCCCCCCCCCCCCCCGCCCCAGGAACTTTCATGGTGAGGGCTCTAGAGTGGCACCTTTAGGAAAGGGAAAGGGAAGGCACCAGGGCTCTTTCCCAAACCTGGGAACCCACTAAGGGCAACTAGGGCACTGACTTCCCTTGCCTGGGCCTGCTGACCCAAGGCCTTGCAGACCAGCAAGGTGAGGGCTATCATACCTGTCACCAAGCCTTCCCTCTTCTACCCCCCCCCCCCCCCCCCCCCCCCCATCTGGACCAAGGGGGAAGAGTGTTGCTCCGAGGCACAGGGGAGAGCCCCCCAGTGGGACCAAGCACTGGGAGAAGACCCCCTGAGCAAAGGAACAGGGTCTTCAGCATTGACAAGTGGTATGGAAGAAGGTGGAAAGCCAGGTGCTCCCAGGGCAGGCCTCAGAAGAAGGAGTGGGGTGGGACGGGCAGGGCCCTTCAGAATGAGCAGCATTGGTGCCTGGGCCAGCCCCTCTCAAGGGCAGGGGTGGGCCACAGGACAGACATTGGTGTGGAGAGTGTGAACGCACGGCACGCTCAGTCCAGGTCCTCCTCGCCAGGACGACCTGGTTCTTCATAGATTTCACGCACGGCCAGGATGCGGTTGAGCATGCTTTCCAGCATGCTTCGGTCCATGGGGATCACGGAGTACCAGAGCGGAGACTCAGCAATACAAGACCGCTCCGGCTGCAGGTAGAACACATCATTTCGACTCCGTAGGCTCTCTGGGCTGCAGGAGGAGAGCGAGCCGGTGAGCAGAGGGACCTGAGAATGTTCCAGAAGCCCACAGCCTGGCCCCACTCACTCGGCACCAACTCACCATTTGGAGAGATAGAATTCGTAGAACTTGACAGGACAGCGCAAAGGGTTCAGACGGTTCTCACGCTGCTCCAAGGCAGGAAGCTCCTCCTCCCTCTTTCGCTTCCCTGAACTGGCGTCTGGAGAGGGAGCGCAAGTCAGCTCAGGGAAGGATTCTCAACCTGGACTCTTAGAGCTTCAAAACCAAATTCTGATGGCTCTATTTTAATAAAATTGGTCTCCTTTGTAACCTTATGTTCGACTTCCCGCATTTCAAGGCGTGAGTCTGAGAAGGGACCCAGAGGCTTCGGCAGCCTGATGCCCAAGGGGGCCAGGACACAAGAAAGGTGAAGAGCCCCTGCCTCTTCCTGGTCTCCAAGGTCCCTTCCAGCTCCCATGTTCTATGGAGAATCTCAAACAGAGATTCTTAATCGAGGGATCCATGGAGAGATTTCAGGATGTCCATGAACTTGTCTCTCTTAATATTCTGATGACTATTTCAATAGAATTGGGTTCCTTTGTAATTGTATGTAGTTTGTTTTAGGCCTTTAAATGGGCTATTCTGAGAAGAGATCCCCAGATTTCCCCAGACAGACTGCCAAAAAGGTTCCGAACACCAAAAGGATGAAGGACCCCCGGCTTTGGAGTCTAGGGGGAGGGGGAGGTCCCTGGTGATCATTGGGCCCTGGAATTCTACAGGCGTGACAGCTCATGGCAGTCTGGGTCAGCTCATAGCTTCAGGCCAACAGGCCCATGCTCACCTGCTCATGAGACTCAGGGAAAAAGCAAGCCAGGAATTTGCTCTTTCCCACAGCCATCCAGAACCCCTGCTGGAGGGAGGCACCCAGGAGACTTCCCAAAGATATGATCACCAACGACCTGACATCTCATGGGCCAGTGTGAACACTATTGCCCACCTGCCCGCCACCTGGGGAGCCACTCACACACAAACCTGTGTGCCAAGGGCACACATATGAAACAGCAGCCTCCTTTAGCAACCCTGACCATCATTCAGATGACACGAAGATTCAGGTAACAGGAAACTGAGGAAAACCTCTTTCTCTTCTGCTCTCTCCTTCCCTCCCTCCTCTGCGTGCATGTGTGTGTGTGTGTGTGTAAACCTTCCAGGCATGGAAATTCCAGCTGTTATTTAAGATTTTGGTCTGCTCACATGACATGCCCCAACACACACACACACACACACACACACACACACACACACACACACA
>NW_020954597.1:521824-531696 GCF_900497805.2 Vombatus ursinus | reverse complement strand
CCCCCCCCCCGCGCTCTGGCCCAGGCCACAAAGTAGAAAAGAAGGAATGCCACCTGACTGGAGGAGGTTCACTGATCACACACAGCCCCCTCCCCATTCAACCCCACCCAGCCTGAGCCCCGCAGACAGAGAACTAGGAGGGGGGCAGACTGAGAGGGAGTGGTGTGGCCACTTCGCCTACCTCGACTCTTGCGCTGGCGGGCCGGTGCATAGTAGCGGATGCTCACTACCTTGGTGGTGCCCCGAGCAGTGGTGCACTTTCGTGACTGGCGCACCACGTTGGTGAAGGACAGCTGCATGTGCTCTTCTGCCGTCTGCAGGCCGAAGAACTTGGTATTGAAGAACATGAGGGTGTTGAGCAGGACAAAGGGAGAGTACACACCCAGCTGCTTGCACTCCCAAAGGTGCTCCTCCTCTACCCGTGAGAACACTGTGTCTAATGCAGAGAAGGGGCACAGGGTCAGGGGGCAGCCAGGCAGCCAGCTGGGAGCTATCACGGCCCTGGCGGCAACCCTGACCCCGCCGAGCAAGGTCCAGGCACTCAATGTGGCACACAGACCCTGGAAGTCTGGCCACACAAGCATATGGATTTTTGCTTTCATTTCGGTTTTTTTGTAAATTGGATATAAACTTTTATTTTGTATTATTTGCATCATTTTGAATCCTTACAGGGAAAGGGATAGAAATACCAGGAGCCTCCCAGGCTAATTAATGCACAGAGTTAAGCTGCTCTGGCTTCTCCCTCCTACAGATAGGGTTCTCCACGGCATCTGGAGCAGCCCCTTCTCCTTCCTCCAGGCCCTAGCTTGCCGGAGACAGAATGATAAGATGGCCCCAAAACATCAATCTCCCTTCTTTACCTCCTTGCCCAGATGCTTAGTGGGTGCTAAGCGCTGGGGGAGACAACGTGGAGATTAGATGCCCTCTGCTCTTGTGAAGGTGCTGGTTCCATCAGTCCAGTCCCAACCTGCCCTCCCCCCCCTCCCCAAGGCAGCTCTTTAGACAGTCTGGACACCAGGCTTCCTCAGGAACTCAGTCACAGGCAAAGGCCCCAAGTACACTCTCAGCTACAGGTGCTTTGGCCTAACCCTCTAAATTCTGAAAAAGCCACTTCCCAAATTTCAGTTTGTTCCTACCTTGAGATGAGCCCAGACCGAAGGGGACTGTTAGAAGCTCTTCCAGGAACTTGGGGGGGTGGGCAGGGGAAAGGGGAAGAGCAGGAGCAGGGAGCCATCATTCCTTACTGTTGGGGAGGATTGTGGGTTGCCAACTGCTCAGGGCCTTGTTGAGTTCTTGAACAAAGGTCAGGTAGTAAAGGTCCGTGAAAATGTTCACCATTCGGTTGTTCTCCAGGAGGTACTGCGGGAGGATAGGGGCAGCCATGAAGCCTGCCTCCTCCACGTGCCTCACCTCCCCTCCACTCCTGCTGGGTGACCAGGCTACCATGGCACTTCCTCCAGGGCAACATGGGCCCTCATGGCAATCTGGCAACATTGGTCTGCAAGCAATGCTGGGAACTGAGGCCACACA
Organism: Vombatus ursinus; assembly: GCF_900497805.2. Taxonomy (NCBI): domain Eukaryota; kingdom Metazoa; phylum Chordata; class Mammalia; order Diprotodontia; family Vombatidae; genus Vombatus; species Vombatus ursinus. The sequence goes on along the minus strand of NW_020954597.1, from coordinate 530,166 downwards.
GCAGTAGCTCTTTAATTAATAAAAGAAGTCTCCCATTTCCCCCTCTTGATGGAAAACAACCCCTCAAACCCAAATCATCCCACCCACAGATCAAACAGCCCCCATCCTATTCCTAAGCTCAGAGAGGATAAAATGGAGACTCAGGACACGACCGTGGCTACTGCCTGGGCCATCAGACCCTGAGCTCTGCTTTAGTCGGAAAGGACTCATGGGTATTTGCCTGCCCTGGAGCAGCTGGGGGTCAAAGACAAGAGAGTTCCCCGCAGGGCAGTGGTGCTGGAGCTGAGGGCCACTCCTAGCCATCCGTGATGCTTCAGGGCCGAAGTGGGTGGGCTACAGGGGATACCTGTTGGATGCCGAGACACAGATAGTAGATGCTGTCGGGCTCATATCGTTCACCATTGGGCCGGGTTATCTCCCTTACAAACTGGGCCAAGCCATAGTTGAGCTCAGCAGCTGTACAGGCCAGAATGTCCTCTTTGATCCGCATTGGCTTGGCTGTAGGGAAGTACAGTGAGTGTGGAGGGGCAGGGAAAGGGGGATGCCCTAAAGGAAGCAGGAGTCTACAGGTCTTGGGACAGGTTCTCTAGGAACAGATTTCACCACCCAGGCCAAAGAAAGAAGGGACTGGAGAGTCTGGAAGGGGAAACAAACAAAGGGACGGACAAATACACAAACAGACACAAGCAAGCCAAACGATGACGTGACACTTTTCCGTTTTGTGAAATTTCCACCAGTTCTAGAATGAGAGCCCTGAGCTTTGGGGCCCTGACAACTGGCTGAGTGTCTTCGTCACCCAGGCCCCTCTGGAGTGCAGATGTCCTTTGCTCCTCAGGACACCCTCAGCAAAGATACAGCCCAGCGCCCTTGCTGTCCCCCTCCTGGTCACTCACGGCCAAAGCGCAGCTCCTCGGCCTTGCTTGACTCCCCACCCGCATACTTTGACTGCACCCAGCACTTCCAGGCATTGACGCCATAGGAGTAGTTAAGGGCCGTACAGCTGGGCTGGCTGCTCATGGAATCCCGGGAACAGCTTTCAGAAAGCACCAGCCGCTTTTGACCCTGTAGAGAAAAGGAAGGGAGCCAGGGCTGCAGACCGAAGGGGAGCCCACTCAGGGCAGCCAGGCAGGAGAACAGCTACCTCCTAGGACACAGTGGGAGGGAGGAGCAGTGCTCCTCAGGACAGAATCTCAGGCAAGATTGCAAAGGCCAGAAGGTCACAAATCACAGCCCGCTCTCGAAGCCTGGGCAGTGGCAGGGGTTAGTTAGCTTGGGTCAGCTTGTGGGCGTGCAGCTCAGTAGCCAACACAGTGACCAAACGGCTCCTCATCCTAGGAGGGCAGCAGATGGGGTTTCGTCTCACCTTTCGGATGGCTCGGGGCAGGTCTTGGTCAGTGGAGACATCATCGGGCCCCACCAGGCCACAGTCAAAGAGGAAATCCACGCTGGGGTTGATGTCCAAGGGATCTGGCAGAGGGTCACAAGGGAGGAGGCAGTTAGTGGGCCTTGTAGAGGTCATCCCAGATTCAGAAGTGGAAGGGCCCTGGCCCTGAGGGCTCAACTAGACAAACTTCCTAATGTTGCAGAGGAGGACAGTAAGGCAAGCTTGGAGAAGTTCAACTTGGTGGGACCTGCATTCAAATGAGCTCAGTCTTTCCCTGACGTGATGGTGGTCCCGCTTCCCTTCCCCCGAGCTGTGCCACTGCAGCCCTTGGCAACCCTTTTGTGTCCAAGTTTCCTTAGCTACATGATCCGGGCCTTACTGGAGATATTTGGCATTCAGTGGCACTGCTGAACTAGATCATCTAAAGGCTTGAAGAGAAGACTGTCGAGACGTGAAGAAATTCTTAGAACTGTCAGGGTCGACTCCGATCTCTGGCCCCGTTTTTCTCTCCCTGATGCCAGCTGACTGTCTCGGGGTCACTGGGAGCACTCTGCTAGCTTCTTCCCAGCTCTCTGGGGGTGTCAAGGGGGGAACACTCACTCTTAGGGAAGTCAGCTTCTAGGTCCTGCCCTGGTTCATCCAGGACATTGGCCATCTTCACCGCCATGGCGAGAACGTCATCCCTCGCCGGTCCAAACAGGTCACAGTCTTCCAGCAGACCCTCTGTGCTCTGGTTACTTACTAGGTCTGGAGGCAGGAAGGGACATGGGCTTGGTCACTGTACCTCCCTACTCCCCCCCAAGTCTGCTTTCATTCGTCTGCACCCCTTGACGCTAATGTAGTCTACACAACAAGCCCTCTGCCCTCCCAAGGAATACCACAGAGGTCAGATGAGGCCTTGTCCAATTCCTCCGCTTCGGCTATCATTTCTGCCATGGCCAGGATGTCAGCCTCCAAAGGGTTGGATGGAATTTTCACCTTCAGCTCCTCAATAGTCTCCACGATCTTCTCTGTGCTCTCCAGAGTTGTGGGCAGGAACATGGGCACAGGTACCTGGGGGTATCAGGAAGCACGAGGCGGAGGCAGTTAGAGAGGGGAGGGTTGCTGGCTATGGCCCTGCGTCTCAGTCCGTGGAAAGGCATGGTGACTTACTGGGATAGGCAGTGACAAAGGCACCGGGACTTTCTGACTGTACAGATGCATAGGCACTGGGACAAAGACGGGCACTGGGACGGGCAGCACGATCACCTGTGGCTTCCAGTCTTGCTCTGAGGAGACACAGCACCCAAGGGCCTTCTTGCATCTGGCCATCGTCTCCCAGCAGTTAGGTTAATGGCCTCCCCAACCTGCAAACCCCCTGCTCAGGAGAGCAATGGCCTAAGAAGCCCTGAGAAGTTCATCCAAGAGAGCCAAAGCAGCCTGAAGTCCAGGCCTCCACCTGCCTAGAGCCAGTGGGCCCAGGATGCAGTGCAGGCCTCCCTCTCTCTCTGCTTCTCACCTGTCTGACACCCTTTAGATCTCATGTCCACCTTGCAGGACACGCCCCGATTCTGCATCAGGGGCTTACACATGGCAGCTTTGTTCTTCCGGGGCATTGAAGGCGGTGGTGGGGGTGTAGCATCAGTTGGGACTGAACGGCTTTTAGCAGTTGCCTATGGGAACAGAGATGTGGGGATGGTTAAGGGTCTGGACCCCTCTCCCTCATATCCTAAACAACCGTGATCTTGTCTTGCCTGAGCTCTCACCGCTGTGGTGCTGCTGGTCACTTTGGGCTGAGAGGGTGCAGAGGGTTTAGGTTCTGGAGACTGACCTGCAAATAAAAAAGATACTTCTTTAGTCTAAGGACTGCCTCAGGGATGACCAATGGGAATTCCAGTCACAAGGTCACAAGAACTGGAGATTTTGGGGGTCTCGGGGGATGGGGTGTAAGGGAAGGGCAGAGAAGGAGGGGTATCATAGAAGCACAATTCTCCTCTTCAGAGCGGTGAAGGGTGAGGCACCCATATGGCTTTCCCTTGGGGAAAAGTAAGGCCCCCCCTTCCCTAAGAAGCGCTAAACGCAGCGCCTAGTGGGCTAAAGAGCAGAGCAGAGAACGGCCAGGCCCACGTGCTCAAGGCCTCTGTTCTCACTCACTGTTGAGGAGGCTCTCGGGCCCGCTCTGAGTGTCCAGGTTGGGCTGGTTCTGCTGGCTGTAGAAGCGAAGCAGGCACTGCTGGTTGCAAAAGTGCCGGATCTGCCCCCGCCAGTGGATCGTCTCCAGCAGCTTCCCTTGGCGCTTACAGGCATGGCAGCGGGCGGCCTGAGGGCAACAGTGGGCTTTCAGCCTCCAGCCTTGCCAGAGATGCCCCTCCCTCAGCACTCTTCTCTCACCTTGCGGTACCACAGCAGGTATTTGCTCTTACAGTCCTCACTACAAAAGTCCCAGGTGCTGCCGTCCAGCTGCTCAGTGACCGCACGCTGGCAGGTCTGGGAGCAGTAGGTGCAGGTGATGCAGCACAGACCCAGCTTCTTGGTGAAGTCCTGTTTGTAGAGCAGCACACAGCCTGCAGGGAAAGGGCAGTGCCATCAGGACCGGCCCAGGCACAGCTGGACAGCGCCAGCCACTGGGATTCACTAGCTGGCTTTGGAAGCAGAGGCCTGGCTTTGGAAGCAGAGGCCTGGCTTTGCCACTCAGCAGGGATATCTTGGACAGACTGTGTCCCCTGCCCAGGCCTCAGTTTACTCATTTGTAACACAGGAAGGGGGCCAGCTGCATCACCTACCTCCCAGGGGTTGGAGTGAAGAAAGCAACTGCAAGACACGGGGGCCCCATCATCACCAGCCCCCGTCCCCAGCAGAACAGGCTGTGTGCGACACACTCAGCACCTTAAACATCTGGATGCTTCCTAAGAGACCTCTCCAGATGCCTGGACCAAGTCGGCGGTCACAAGCTCCCGGCGCCCTCGAGCGGCTCGGACTCCGCCAGAATGCTGACACCCGAAGCCAGGCGGTGGCCCGTGGGGGCAGAAGGAGCTCAGGCCCCTGCTTCCCCCCACCCTCCCCCGCCTCCAGGCCCGACCTTCGCTGCAGAAGCTTTTCTCCACCCCACTGAAGCGCAGTTTCTCATGAAGCAGCTTCTCCTGCCGACAGTGCTCACACTGGGACACCACGCCCCGAAGCCTCTTGAAGTCCTCACAGCAATCCCGGCAACAAAACTGGAACACTTGGTTCTGCAGCAAAGCAAGGCAGAGAGGGACCCCAGGGGAGTGGGTGGGAGGAAGGGAGCTGGTACACTTGGTTCCGGGGAGGGAGAAGTGGCCAGCCAGACACTGGCTCCCATTCTGGGCCTCACCTGCCAATCCAGGATCTCAGGCTTGCCACTGAACAGGCTGTGACAATAGTGACAACTCAGATGAATGCCCCCCTCGGGGTTTGTGCGCTGTGGAGACAAGGCAGGCGGTCAGAGGACTCCCGGCTCCACCCGGAGCACGCTGCCCCAGCCCACCCCTGGGCCCTGAGTCAGGGGTACCTGGAACTTAGTCCAGCAGCTGGGGCTGCAAAACTGGTAGACCGTGCGATCCGTCTTGTTGTAGTAACAGGGGTCGGAAAGACTTCGGCGGCAGAAGCTGCAGGGGCGGGGAGGGCCTGGAGGGGAACGAGAGGGAGAGGATGAGAGCCAAGGCCAAAGAGTGAACGACGACGAGGCTTTTCGAAGAAGTGGATAGGTGTGATGCACAGCAGTCTGACGAGGCCAGACACAAAAGGGGGCCATTGGGCCTGCAGATGAGAGCAGGGAGAGAAGGAGGGGGGAAGGGAGGCAGGCCCAAGGCACCCTCTTACCAGCCAGCCCAGCCTGCTTCACTTTGTGGGAGGTCGTACAGCATAAAGAACAGAAGAGGCCCGTCTTGCCATTCCGGTCCACGTGGGACAGCATCTCGAAGTTCTTACACAGCGTTTTGCACCAGACGCATGGGTACACTCGGGTGTTTTTCTGGGATGACAGGGAAGGGGAGGCTTGAGGTCTCACTCCCAGTCCAGTCGGGCCCCTCCTTCCTCCCTCCCTCCAGGCCTCTCCCTGGCCCCACCTTCTTGTAGCCCCCCAAGCAGGCTGTGCTGCAGAAGCGCTTCTGCTGGCCCTCATGGAAGAGCAGTTCAGGGGGAGGGGCCCCGCCCCCCCCCTTGCTGTAGATGTAGGCGCCACACTGGTCACAACAGTTGGTCTTTAGTCCCTTGTTGGCACGGAACTTGGTGAAACATGAGTCGCTGCAAAGTCTGTGCACGACGCTACCGTTGCTGACCTCATGGAGGACCTGCCACACCGAGACCTTGCCTTAGCCAGGCCCTCCCAGTAGGCCTCAGCACCACCCAAGTGCACCCTTGGGCACACCCAAGCTCCAGCAGGCCTGGTACCCCCGGGCCTGCAAGGGAGCTCAGCTTCAGCCAGGAGGGGACCAAGGGGGCAAGGGCCACCAGATGGATGGCCTCCCTCACCTCTCCCGATTTCTGACAAATGCTGCAGCGGGTGGCGTCCGACGTATCGACCGCCGGGGGCGCTGGCCGCTGCTGAGCCTCGTAGAGGGAGAGGCAGACGGACGTACAAAACTCATGGAATGAGCCTCCTGACCCAGTCTGGGCCACCACGGAGTCCTTGGTGTTCCAGATCTCCCTGAAGGTGGGACGGGACCCAGAGAGGTCAGTGGCAACAGTGTCCTTTCTCACCTCTGACCCCTCCGTCGCCTCCCAGGGACCACCACGATGCCCCTGCCCACCCAGGCCCGTGCTCTACACAGTTCTCCCTCCCCCAGCCCCTCAACACACTTCTTGCAGAAGGTGCAGGTCTTCTTGCCCAGAGGCTTCTTGGAGAATGTGGTGAGACAAGTGGAAGAGCAGAAGAGCTGGGGAAGCCCTTTGCGCTGATAGGCAGTCTGCCCCTTCTGCAGCGGGGTCCGGCAGTGGGCACAGGTCATTTTAGTGCCTGCCGAGCGAGCAGCCCGGGGTGCCAAGTTGCTCCGCAAGGACATCCGGGGAGAGCGCCGTGGCCGGAAGGGCACAAAGTCCTCATCGTTGGGGTCGTCTACCATAGCGTCTGAGTCCTCATCCGATACTGGGACTGCAGAGAGAAGGAGTGATGAGCTGACAGCCCGCCGCCAACCATGGCCTGACCTTCTAAACCCTCATACCCTCCCCCCTAAGGTTTGGCCGGCCCTCTAGCTGGATTCCCCGACAAACTCCTTTGAGAAGGGTCTAAGGAAGAAAAAGATAGCTCACACAGAGGCACTTGAAGGATTTTTCCTCACCTAGATGAGGGAAGAAAAACTCAGAAGGGTTAAGTGTCCCGCCCCAGGGCAGCTGGTGGTGCCAAGTGGGCAGGGCAGGCTCTGGGGGCAGGAAGGAGGTCCAATCCTGCCTCAGACACTTACAGGCAAATCACCAAACCTCTGCCTGCCTCGGTTTCCTTAGCTGGAAAATGGGAATCACAATAGTCCCCACCTACCAGGGCTGTTGTGAGAATCCAATGAGATCATCTTTGTAAAAAGCTCTTAGCCTAGTGCCTGGCACACAGCAGGTGCTATAGAGTTGGAGGGTTAGTGCCCCCCCCTCCCCTCCCCCCACAGGGGACTGGCTCTAGAGGCAGGGGCTGGCCTCTGAGCTCCTGCTGACTCCAAGCCCGCCACCCCCACGCTGCTTTGCTCAGGGCTGGGTATGGCCCAGCTAAGATGGATGGCTGCCCATCATGAATGCCCTTGGCCCAGATCCCCCACTACTAGCCTTGTTCCCCATGCCAAGCTAGAGCAGGAACAGAAGAGTCCCAAGCCACATGTGGCAGGAGAATGGAGAACCCAGAAGCCACAAGCCCAAATCCAGCCACCCACTTTCCCAAGCCTGTTCTTGCTACCCCCAAAGGTCGAAATCTTCCTGGAACGAACTCACTGCTCTCTGAGGAGTCCACTGTCTCCGGTTTAGGGGCCTCCACCCTCCGCGCTCGCTCGCTCCTCTTCTGTTCCTGGGAGACAAAAAGAGAAAAGCAGACATCAAGAGTGGGCCAGCCGGTCAGCTGTCTCAGGAGCCCAGGCCTATGGGGGGACGGGACGACCCTCGGTCTGGCCTGAAGGGGAAGGAGGGAGGTAGGGGAGGAGGCTTCCTGAAGAAGCCTCCCCAGAACAGCAGCACAGTAAGGGGGGAGCCAGGCTCCTTCGGTTCCCCTCCCCAGCTTACCTTCTCCGGAGCCTGCTCACTGTTCTTCTCAGTCTGGCCATCCCCTGCAAAGGAAGAAAAGGCAGCCTGAGCCTGGAACTGCCCCCACCCCCTATTCCTGGGCCACTTCCTCAAAACTGAAAGGGAAAACTCCAGGGTCTGTGGCCACGTGGGGGCCCTGTTCAGAGCTCCTTGTGCCTCAATTCCTGGACCTCTAACCCCAGGAGGCCTTCTACCACTGCCTTTCTGCCCCTAGTCTCTGGGGACTGAGTTATCATCTACATAGGCTTAAGGATTGCAGAAACACGCTTCACACTCCTTTTTGTGCAAAACCAAAAATTTCCCCAACAAGAAGGAATGCAGCTACCCAAGGACATGGGGGAAGGGAGCACACAAATGTTGGGACACAGCTGGTTGGAAGCCCTCGAGCCCTGTACCTAAGCAGGCCCCTGTTCCCTCCTCCATGACGTCCTTGTCCCAGCAGGGTAGGCCACAGAACCTTTCCTCTCCTCTTCTCTGACAAAGACTCAATCCTAGCCCATGACCCTGCATTCCTACTGCGTGATGCTGGGGGCTCTGGCCTACGGGTCCTATCCACAAAGCCCACTCCCCTCCAGAAGCACAGCGAAGCAGGTCTCAGGCTCGAGAAGCTTGAGTCTTTTCCCAAGGCCACAAAGGAAGAACCCTGTCACGAGAAGCCAGCTGGGGCACTGGGGCAGGGGAAGAGACTCAAAAGCAAAGTCTTCCCTGTGCCCTTCCCCCCCCCCCCCCCCCCCCCCCCCCC
>NW_020954597.1:520782-521724 GCF_900497805.2 Vombatus ursinus | reverse complement strand
GCTGGGTCTTGGAGCCACTGTCCCGCTGGGCTTCCCCCACAGAGGGGCTTGGTGGGGCATTTGGGCTTGGGGGCTGCCCCTGCAGGAGCTCCTCCTCCTGCCCAGGGGGGCCCTTTCTTCTAGCAGTTGTACAGGCTGTCTCTTCTTCCAGGTTGATCAGGGAATCTGGAGCCAAGGGCTCCAGGAGCCCCTCAGTCAAGGCAGGGCTTGTCCCAGCCCCGGGATCAGGTGGGACTACTTCAGGGGCCTGTCCTCTGGGGGCAGATTGAAGGGGCTGGTCCCCTGAAGCCCAACCCAGCGTACCCTCAGGACTGTGCTCAACCTCTTGAGGGGAGGGTGCTTTGTAGAGGAGCCCCCCAAGTCCCAGGAGGTCGGTGGTTCCATCTAGAACACTCGGGTCTTTTTCCAGGCCAGCGGGGGTATCCAGCAAGTCGAGGGCCTCAGTGGTTGGTGGTGGGCCAGGAGGAGTCCAGCCCTGGCTTGGGGCAGTCTGGGAACCCAGCAGATCTTCTCCAAACTCCATGTCCACCGGAAGGTCTCCTGCCAGGGGCTTCTCTGGCAGAGCCAGAGAGGCGAATGAGCTGGGGAAATCGCTGGGGTCCATGGATGACTGGATACAGGCTGTGGGTCAGAAGTGGGAGAGGAGGCAAGAGAGATGGTTGGAGCCAGGCCCCCTCCCTATATTGCCTCTGAGACACACCCCATTTTCTACTTGGGTTTCCTCTGGACACCCCCCCCCCCTTCCTCGACATGCATTCCCACAAGTCTCGCCCGGCTGACCACTCCTCCACTGCGTAGCGCCCCCTGTGGGACAAGCAGGTCCCCACCCTGGACCCGTGCCCGCGCCTGCCTCATCTCCTAGACCCGAACCCCGACCCGACCGACCCTCCCCCTCCCCCTCCCCCTCTCCTCCAGCTCGAAGTTCCCCTCCTCTCGCCCCCT
>NW_020954597.1:511048-520382 GCF_900497805.2 Vombatus ursinus | reverse complement strand
ACACACACACACACACACACACACACACCCCCACCCACCCACCCACCCTACCTCACTGCCTGCCTGCGGGTTACAGGCACGGGCTCAACACACACACACACACACACATACACACACACACACTCACACACGCACGCAGGCACGCACGCGCGCCCACCCTACCTCACTGCCTGCCTGAGGGTTACAGGCACGGGCTCAACACACACACACACACACACACACACACACACACACGCACACACGCACACCCTATCTCACTGCCTGCCTGCCTGCCTGAGGGTTACAAGCACGGGCTCGGCACACACGCGCACACGCGCACACACGCCCACCCTACTTCCCTGCCCGCCTGCCTGGGGGTTACAGGCTCGGGCCACTGCGGGGCTGCCTGGCTGGGTCCCTAGGTCTGTCTCTGGACGTGCAGGGATAGGGTACTACTGAGGGCTTTTCAAATGTGTGCGAGCGTTTAGGCTCCTGCACCAGCAGGTCACTGCTAGCACTTCAATTCAAATGCCCCTGGGCCTGAGAAAGGGGGGATAGGAACCTATTTATTAGAGAGGTGGGGCACTACAATAGCGGGGAAGCTTCCCGTTCAAGTTCAGAAACCGAGACGGAGACAGCCTTTGGCTCCCCAGCACCGAGCACACACGGTGCTTGGCATACCGAGTGGATGCTTCTCGGCTTGACTTGATGGAAAGGGCCCTAAAAGCCTGTCTGTCCATTTGGCTCCGAGGGCTCTGATCGCTCCTGCTCTTTGCAAGCTCTGCCCCTCGCCCTTGGCTCTGGCTCTCGAATTTCTCACTCTCCCGGTCTCTTCCCAGGCCTGGCCTCCTCCCCAGTGTCCTCCTTCTGAGCCTCCCTGGCCCAGCTCGACCTTGGGGCTTATCATCCTTCTCCACTGAACAAAGGGTCACACCAAGTTCTTCTTTCTAAGTCTTCCCAATCCACTTTTTTCCTTTATCTTTCCCACTGCTGTCCACAGCCAGCTCCCACAGTCTCCCTGCTTCCGTGGCCATATGTGTGGCCCCTTCGCTTTCTCAGTTACAAGAGCAGTCGTAATAATAACGATGATAATAGTCATAGCTGCCACTTTGAGACTGGCCAACTGCTCCATTCATTATCTCATTTGAGGCCTTCTCTATGGCCACCCACCACAACCACCACTCAGGATGAAAGAGAACGAGGGTTGGAAGGGGCCTGAGGCCCTCTGTCCAGGGGTCCCTTCCCAACCTTTTTGGGGTCATGCCCCCAAATGCCCTTTGTATGGGATTACAATGAAATACACAAGAGTACAAAGGATACCAAGTCTATGGAAAGAGTTATAACATTTTAAAAGCAAATCCACAGAGCCTAGGTTAAGATTCCTGCAGTCCCACCTCTCACTTGACAGATGAGGAAACCGAGGCCCAGAAAAGGAAAGTGGCTTGTTTAGCTAAAGCATCCCACGACACCAACATTAATAACCTACATTTTTATGGCATCTGAAAAGCGCAACAAGCTACTTGTGGCAGCTCCTTTGCTTCCAGAGAGAGTAAGCTAGCATGGTGTAATGGAGAGAATGCCAGATTATAGCAGCGAGTCATCGGAATTGGGGCCTTGGCCCTCAGGCTTAGTAATAATAGCTAATGTGTATTTTGTACTTCTGAGATTTGCAAAGTCCTTTTACTTGTATCATCTCAGTTGATATCATACAACAACTCAGTGGGGCAAGTGATTATGATGTTATCCTCATTTTACAGATGAGGAAACTGAGGCTAACAAAGGTTATTACTTGCATAGTAAGATTCGAACTCGTCTTCAACTCCAAATACAGCACTCTACTGTGCCACCTAGTGGTCTCTACCAGTGCTTACTACTCCTAAAATCACTGTCCTTAGGGGCCTCAGTTCCTTCATTTGTAAAATAAGGAGGCTGAACTAGACCTATGGCAAAGTGTTACAGTAGGAAAAAATGCTGGCTTGGTCAGAGTTCAAACCCTGCCTCTCTACCCTTGCTATCTGTGGCTGTGGGCAAGTCATTCAACCTTTCCAAGTGCAGTCTGTTTCTTCCCTCATCTCCTTTCAGTTCTAAATCTATGATCCTGGGGTCCTCTATGCCTCTCAGATGTTGAGCCACTCCTCCCTTCCAAGTCTGAAGCAACCCTGGGTACACAAAATGCCCCATCCTCTGGAGGCCAATGTTTTGGAGTGAATACAGTGGCCCAGGCTTGCATTGGGTATATGCCTTCTGGCATTCCTTTGGTATTCAAACGCTGACTATGTACCTGCCCTTGACCACACTGCGTTACCTGGGGGAAGGGGGGGAAAACCGAGGGATTCCAGACCATTAACTTTGAAGTTGAGGGAAGATTTAGTCAAGTAAATAAGGTCTCTTGAACCCATCTAAACCCAGGAAAGCTGCTTCCTTGTAAAAAAAAAAAAAAAAAAAATTGGGGCAGCTAGGTGGCACAGTGGATAGAGCACGGGCCCTGAAGTCAGGAGGACCTGAGTTCGAATGCAGCCTGAAACTTGACACTTACTAGCTGTGTGACCCAGGGCAAGTCACTTAACCCCAATTACCTTAAAAAAAAATTAAAAACAACAACAACAACAACAAAAACCAAACCAACAGCTGTTAACTCTGACTAGGATTTCTGAAAATCTCCCAAGTCCAGGAAAATCAGTTACCTTGTAGCTCCTCTGGCTGGCCTTATTTTGTCTGTGACAGGCCTAAACCTCTATGTTGTTGAATTCTGGGTAAAGCAGAAAGGACTGTAACCAACTGTAACCAGGCCAGACAAATAAAGGTGTTTTCTGAATTCAATAATTTCTATAAACACCCAGAGAAAAAGCTTGCAGGATCTTAACTCTGAGAAAGAAGGCAAACTGCCCATTCCTGGGTGGTCATTCGTTTAGGATGGGGCTGGCCCTCAGCTCCTGGGCACTCAAACTAGAGCCTGGGAGACCAGTTGGATGCTAATGCAATCCACTCCTAGGATACTTAAGGTGCTCTGAAATGGAGAGATTAGAAACTCCATGTACCTGGTCAGTGGCCTTTGGGAAGATGCTGAGGGACAGTGTCACTGAAGCCCAGCTTGGCCATTCTGAAGCTTCCCTGGCTTCCTGAGACCCCTCGATTTTGGGTCTCAGTGGCAAGGGTCTTTCTAGGATGCCCCCTGCCAGCTTGACCTGCCTAATATGACTTCTCTCCAGACTACTCACTATTAAGCACGATGCCTCCCATCTAGCATGCACTTATGCTCATTTGTTATTTGAATGATTTTGCCTTTTTTGGACTGGATTTCATCCTGTTGAGCTAGCCAGTTTGTGGAGGGAAGGAGCCATGCTTGTCAGTCGCATGCCCTATCCCTGGGGGGTCCCCAGAATCACCAAATCCCAGGACCTTTGAAGTCATCTAGTTCAGACCATCACTAAACAAGGAAGAAGACAGTGCTGAACAGTGGAAAGGGGGCTGCGTTGGGAATGAGTGGACAAGGATTCTTGGCTCTGCCATGAGCTACTATTCTCCTGGGCTTCCTCAGTTTCTTCATTTGTAAAATGAAGGGGCTGGACCAGGTAACTTCTAAGGCCCCTTCCAGTTAAATCTATGATCCTTTACAATATCAAACTTCATATCCCATCTGATCATTGCCTCTGTGCACTCTGCCTTTTTCCTACCCCACCTCCTGCCTGATGAGATGGCCAAAAAATGCCCCCAGCCCTGATGGAGTTCATTTGGGGCAGAGTTGTCTGGATTGGTGAACGAGTGAAGGCAAATTCAGCTAGCCAGCCCCAGACCATATGCGATGTTGCCATTCTTTCCCCCCCCCCCCCCCTCCGGCCCGCCCCATCCCTTTGGACCTCTTACTTTGGACTCAGTAATCAAATCAACATTACAATACAAACTGTGCCCTATGGAAGGAAGGAAGGACAGACAGAAGGAAATTGGAATTTATTAAGCAACTACTATGTGCCAGGCATTTCACAAATATGATCTCATTTGATTCTCACAACCATCCTAGGAGGTAGGTGCTATTATTATTTCTATTTTACAGTTGAGAAAACTGAGGCACCTTTACCTGAAGTTAAGTGATTTGCCTAGGATCACACAGCTGGATAAAGTGTCCAAGATGGAATTTGAACTCAGGTTTTCCCATCTCCAGGCCTGCACTCTACCTACTGCACCACCTAGCCGCTCTTATGGATCAACCCTGGGACTCTCTGAACATATTCTTCCCTGACCACCACTCAGGTATATGTTACCCCTCCCCCCCATTAGTTTCTACTAGATGGTGTAATAGATAGAGTCAGGAAGACCTGAATTCAAATCTAGCTTCAGACATTTCCAGCTGGGTGACCCTGGGCAAGCCACTTCACTTCTGTCTGCCTCAGTTTCCTCATCTGTAAAATGGGGATAATAAGAACACCTATCTCCCAGGGTTGTTGTGAGCTAGAAATGCTAGCTATCGTGATTATTAGAATGGTAGCTTCCTGAGGGCAGGCACTGTTCTCACTTTTGATTTGCATCCCCAAATGCCTAGCCCATATAAGAAATGATGAGGAAGTAGAATTCAGAAAAATCTGGAAAGACTTGTATGGACTGATGCCGGGGGAAGTGAGCAGAACCAGGACAATGTTGTAAACAGTAACAACCACGTTGTGCAATAACTAACTTTGATAGACTTAGCCCTTCTCAGCAATGCAAGGATCTAAGACATTTCCAGAGGCCTCATGGTGGAAAATGCTATCCACATCCAAAGAAAGAACTATGGAGTCTGAATGCAGATCAAAACATACTATTTGCTATTTTTTTCTTCTGTTGTATTTTGTTTCCTCTTTCTGGTGGTTCCTCCTATTAATTCTAATTCTTCCTTACAACATCACTAATGTGAAAATATGTTTAACAGGAATGTATATGTATACCCTATATCAGATTGTGCACCCTTTTAGCGAGGAAGGTGGGGAGGGAGGGGGAGAAAATTTAAAATTCAAAAGCTTATGGAAGTGATTGTTGAAAACTAAAAATAAATTAATTAATTAAAAAAAAAAAAAAAAACCAATGCCTTGCCCACAGTAAACACTCAACAAATACTTGTTCATTTGTGCAGTCATTCCTCACTCACAAGGGGTCATCTGGTGTAACCCACGGCTGACCAAAAATCCTTTCTGCCATGCCTATGACAAGTGGTCTTCTTCTTAAGAAGACTTCTACTTAAAGAGCCACTGGGAGGGAAAATCCCCTTTTGAGGGAGCCCATTCCATTTCTGGATAGTTTTCCATTGTCAAGAAGGTTTTCTTTCTATCAAGCCCAACTTTGCCTCTGCAATTTCCACCCACAGTTCAATTCAACAGGCACTACTTATGTGCTTATAGTATGTAAGCAGTGCTGGGAAGACAAAGACAAAGAGAAACATTTCTTGCGGGGGGTGGCGTTGTTCAGTTCCTATGCATTCTTTAAAGCCCCAGTAGAATGGTCTCCTCCAGGAAGCCTTCCCCATCTCTACCCCAGGGGTAGCAACGTCCTTCCCCTGGAAACCCCTAAAGGGCACTTGGTTTTAAAACTCTCCAATGCCTTTGATTTGTAATCTTCTGTATGAGTCACCTATAGTTGTGACTTATCTCCCTGTTTGTGTCAAGGCCACCAGGAGAGGGACTGTGTCTGGTCTTGCTTAGCACCTGGCCCCACATATAACACAGGAATGCACAGTGGAGCCATGGAATCGGGACTCTGACAGCCCAGTACAACCCACAGAAGGCACTAGAGGCCTGGAGGACGTTGAAATGGCTCTAAAGAAAACAAAGCCAGGAAAAGCGGCTGAACTGGATCACTCCTCCAGGAAGTGGGTACTGGAGATTACACGATTTTGAGGGCAGTGAAGAATTGATTCTCATTGTAGATGAAGGAAGGGAATCCACCAAAAGTGGTAGAAAGAAAGAACAGCCAACATTTCTATAGCACCGACCACGTGGCAGGCACTATGCTAAGCACTTCACAAGTATTATCTCATTTGATCCTAACGTCAACCCTGGGAGGGAGGTGCTATTATTATGCCCATTTAATAGACAAGAAAACTGAAGCAGACAGAGGTGAAGTGACTTGGCCAGGGTCACCCAGCTAGGAACTGTCTGAGGCTAAATTTGAACTCAGGTCTTCCCGATTCCATCCGTTGCACCACCAGCTGCCTCCTAAAATCTCAGTCCTTGCTAGGACCAAGAGAACCTCAATAACTAATGGCCCATCTAACTACTTTCCCATCTATGGAAAATCACGAGGATTTGGAGGCCATCCACGATGAGGCTATCAGAAGGGAACAGGCCAACTTGTGCAAGTGATAGTTCATAGGAGCCAATATCTTTCTCTTCATGCAATTAACTAAAACAAAACAAACCATGCAATTGACATCCCGTTGTACTTTTTCTTTGTTGACCATAAAAAAAAGCATTTGACTTGGAAGAAAGCAAAATATACTCCCCAAAAAGGTTTTTTTCCCAAAAAGTTGTCTCCCATCCAGGAAGATGCAACAATACAGATATCATTTTTAAAGACCTGCTGATTAAGCAAGGCAAAAAACTGGGAAATGGAGACTTTGAATGAAATAAACAGTTACTGTTTGTTGAATGAATTATGTAATTGATAACAACGGTGCCCACTGGGAAAACCTAACCTTTCCAAGCTCTGGTCCCCCTTATCCATGAGAACAGTATTACAGAACCTGGATGAGGAGATGTTTCTCAAATTCAGAGCAAGTAGTTTTGGTACAAAGTCTGTTTTGGAGACTGTTACATTTAAGATATCACTTTTGCTTCAGATAAGCTAGTGATTTTTTTGTTCTGGCAAGTCTGAAAAAAAAAAAAAATGACAGGTTTTTGATCTTGGGAAGATGATGCTCACATATTATTCCTTAGAAACAACCAGGTCTGGCCTTTTCCGAGGCAGTTAGGTGGTAAGATAGAGTTCTGGGCCTGGAGTCAGGAAGACCTGAGTTCCAATCTGTCATCAGATACCTACTAGCTGAGTGACCATGGGTAAATCACTTAACCTCTGATTCAGTTTCCTCAACTATAATAACAGCATCTACCTCAAAGTGTCGTATCAAACAAGATGTTTGTAAAAAACTGTTTAGCCAGTGTCTGGAACACATGTGCTATGTAAAGGCTTATTTCCCTTCTTCCCCCTCCCCTTTTCTGGAGAGGAGTGCAAAACAAAAGAATGGAGAGAAGAGCTTTTGGAATGACAAAATTGGGCTGGAGTGATACAGTTTGAACAGTCCTCACTTGTCCCAGAAGAGTCCAACCCAGATCAGCAGCTGCCCCCTGCTGCATGAGAGGTGTATTTATCCTGGAGAGAAAGCTTGGAACCAGGGATTGGGGGGGTGGGGGGTGGGGGGTGCTTCAATTATTTATTTTTGCTCCCATCCCAGGCCCTAGGGCAAAGGTGTGTGTCACTGAGCAGTAAAAATTAGACACCAAACAGGTAAGAGTTTGGAGAACTTGTACATAAAGCACACGTAAACCTTATACACCAGCTATTAAAATTCTCTACCAGGTCCACTTTGGGGAATATCCAGCCACTTAGCTCCTTTCTAAATCTGCTTTGGGAGCCCAGTATCAGCAGAGTAACCCAGAAGACATAGTATGGATCGTGCTTCTAGATAGTCATGGAAACAGTGCTTGTCAATTGGGATTCCCGGAAGCCAGTGATCCAATTAGAGGTCTCAATTAGGCTTTTGTATGGCTATGAACCCTGGAGGCATAGGTATGAGGGAAAGGGAACAGGCACCTACACCATGTAAAGCACATTACAAATATCTCATTTAGTGCTGCTGTTACCCTCGTTTTACCGATGGGGAAATGGAGGCAGATAGAGGTGAAGTGGCTTGCCCAGGGTCACCCAGTTAGGAAGTGTCTAAGGCTGAATTTGAATTCAGGTCTTCCTGACTCTAGGCACAGGTTGGCCTCTAACCCCAAGCTGCCTCTAGGTTCTCTGTATAATCACTGAAATCATGATACTGATCAGGCCTTTGCAAACACAATGTTACTGAAACGTGCTGGTGAGCCTGGAAGTCAGTCAGCATTTTATGGACCTCAACCTCCCTATGGTAACTTTTGGGTTCCTGTGTGGATCACACAAACAAGAGCTTCGATAAGGCTTCAATGGGTATACCCTGAAACTAAGATCTCCATTAGGCTCCCAGAGCTCCAAGGGACCTCAGTGATCACTGGGTCCAAGCCCACGGGACCGACCTCAGGGATAATCATCAGTCTGAGGCCAAGGAACGACCAGGGGTAGTCATCAAGTCTGAGGCCTCCTTTTACAGAGGAGCAGAGGGATCTGGAACCGGAAACCCACAGGACACCGAATTCCAAGACACAGCCCAGATTGTGAGTGACCCGTTGGGCTTGAGCCACCAGCGGGCCAGGCCATCCTGGTTCTGAGGCGCTGGCCAGGGAGTGGACCTCGGGCTCCCCGATCGAACCTGATTACACTACCTTTTCCTTGCTTCCAGTGCCACGATTAAAGCCTGCTTTGTCTTCGTTTTGGGAGTGAGAAGCCTTAGGTGTGCACGCTTCTAGAAAGAGGTGTGAAAATGCTGCATGGCAGCTCGAGGCCCAAGAGAAACCGACCTCCAGAGCACGCAACGTCCATCAGCAGAGTGCCAACCGTTACAGGACCCCAGGCGCAGGCGCAGTGCGCCAGTGGCGGGAAGATCCAAGTCCTCACGCGCCTCACTCTGCGCAGGCGCAATGGGCCCCGCAGGCCTGCTCTTTGTCCCCCGTGCGCTGCTCAGGCGAACTTGCTGAGCAGCAAGGTCTTGTAGGCGGTGCCCAGGCCCCGAAGAGCCAATTGTTGAAAGGCCATGGGCGAAGGGTGGCTCCTCCCCTAGCACGATGCCTGATTGGCAGAGCGGCCAGCCAGTAAGGTTCTCAGCTCTGAGAGCCCAGGGCGGTGCCGAACTAGGTTGAGTGGTTTCCGGCGGCCGCCCGCTCTTTTCTTGAGGCGCTAGAGGCGGCGGAACGCTGCCGCTACTCGGGGGGGAGAGACGGATTCGCTCCAGGTGAGTCGTGGTCGCTGGAGCGGGCCCCGGTGAGATGGAACGCCGAGCCTCTGGTGGGGCAGAGCGGGGAGTGAGACGGGGCGGGGCGGAGTTGGGGTGGGCAGCCGCGGTAGCGGCGCGGCAGGACACGGTGAGGAGGCTGAGGCGAGCGAGCGGGCGGGCGGGGAGCTGCGGGGGGGAGGAAGGTGGGGGGCGGGCGCGGCGGCCGCCGCCCGTGCGCCGGCCTCAGCCTCGATCTGGCTTCGGCCTCGGCGCGCTCCTCCCCCTCCCCCCCCCCCCCCCCCCCCCCCCCCGCCCCCCCCC
>NW_020954597.1:490995-510948 GCF_900497805.2 Vombatus ursinus | reverse complement strand
CGTACCGGGTGTGCGGCGCGCGAGCTCGTGGGCGGCCGGGACCCGCGCGGATGGCCCCCGCTTGGAGCGGAGCGAGCCCAGCTAGGCTGGGGCTGCTCGGGGTGTCGCCTGCTGCTCCGCTCGGCCTTTCTTCTTTGTGCTGCGCCGGAGCGGGGGCGCAGGGCTTGGGGGGAGGCCGGGGCCCTCTGGGCTGGCCCCGAGGCGCTGGAGGGAGGCGGCGGGGGCCCCTGCCACGCTTCGTCCAGCGGATCCCGCGCTTCGCTCGTCGGGTCAGCACAGGGCCCGGGCCCTTCCGGGATGTTGACACCTATCCTTTTGGCCCATTTTGCGCCCCGAGTGACTATGGCTCCTCCCACCCCACCCCCACCCCCATCCCCCATCCCCCGGGCTTACGGAACGCATTCTTCAAACGGAGCTTGACTGTTTAAATCACTGCCTGCTGCCTCCTTCATCGCTAACATTTTGAACAGTTTTCTCTTCAGAAAAGACCTGCCTCAGGGTTGGAAAAACTCTCACTTTCCAATATGATCTCGTTCTTTGGGATTGATCACTAGGTGAGACTTTGGCTGTAAGTCTCTGGGCTTCAGTTTCAGGGTGCTTCGTGGCCATTGACACTTGAGTACTCCCAGAAGATTGAAAGGCCTGGGTTCGAATGTCGCCCCTCTCACCCAACGGCCTCACTCCCCCTGTCTGGAAAACGGGACAGTAATACGTTAGTGTCTTACGAAGTTTTGGGGATGTAGAATCAGATTTACAGAATGTTATGGAGTCAGATTTGCAACCTGTAAAGCACTTTGCAAAACTTTTAAGCAGTACTTACACGTCAGCTCTTATTGCTGGCTGAAGGATTGGGAACCTCAGAATAACTTGGACTACAGTCCATTTTAGAGGCTTCGAGGGACGTGGGGAAAGGGGAGGGAATGCCTCTTTAATTTGTATAAAAGTACAGATTTCCGCAAGGAGGAATGTAGACCGTGGTTTGAAGTTTTCCTGCTGGAAGCTGATGTCCACAGTGTCCCCGGTTTAGCGTGTCGCTGGCAGGATCGGAGATGGGGAGGTGGACAATACCTTGTAGATGTTGCAGTCTAGTCTATTTCCTTTATGTTACAGATGACAAAACCGAAGCCCAGAGGATGTCGGTGATACGCTCTGGGTTATGCTGGTGTCCTGATGCCGTAATAGAATAATTGTTACACTCTTGGGATTTTGTTGTTGTTGATTCTCTAAAATAGCTGCTTGTTCCAATGCGTATAGTTCCCCCACTGGAATCTGGGAGTGGAGGTGGGAGGCCGGAGGCCGGAGGCGGGCAGCGGGCGTGATACAAAGTTACTTCTACTTCCTCATTTCCCTTCCTTAAGCCCACAGGCTCCTTTAGCCTATCATTCTCCACCTACCCACCCCCTCTGCCGTTGGAGAGAGATTCTAGACGTGTTCATTCTGCCCCCCAGTCATCTAAGGGTTGGGTACCTTTGGTGAAGTGGTGGGGAGGGGTCAAAATGCTAGAAAAAAATATCCGAGCATCAGGTTCAGTTTGGCCAGGCTCTATCTGTCTAACAATACCTGCATCCTACCCTTGGAGAAAGGCATAGAAATAAAGTTCTGGCTCTTTCTTAGTGCGTCTCAGAATTCCTCATCGGTATATGAACCACTCTAAGGCATTTGCTTGTGGTGGTTGTCTCGAAATGGCTTCCTTTGAATTGAGTGGTGAGTGTAATTTCTGTGTGAAGACCTGGAGTGGTAAATATTGAATGGAAGTCAATGGGGTTGCCTTTAACATGCAAATGTGCATTGTGGATTTCTGAATGGGGATATTGTCCAGGAGGATCTGGGTTGTTGTACAGACTAGTGACACAGGCCTCTGGAAGGGCCTGTGTTCTAGACCAGAGAGGTAAGGAAAAAACCAGGGTCCTGAGAAATGGTGCCAGGGGTATGCTACAAGAGTTGTTGAGGGAGTTAACAAAACAAGCGATTTAAATTAGGAGCCAGTATGTACTTGGGGTCTAAATAGGAAGGATCTGATCCTTTGAGTAGAATTGAGTGGGCTAGCCAAAAAAGTCTAGTCCTGGGGCAGCTAGGTGGTGCAGTGGATAAAGCACCGGCCCTGAAGTCAGGAGGACCTGAGTTCAAATCCGGCTTCAGACCAAACACTTGACACTTACTAGCTGGGTGACTCTGGGCAAGTCACTTAACCCCAATTGCCTTTTTAAAAAAAAAAAAAAAAAAGGACTCAAAAGAGGGGCCTGTGGCTTTAAACAAGCAATATTGACAGACTACCAGGACCCAATTGGTATTTGAACCTGTGCCAAGAACCCTGAGTTCTGTCCAGGTTTGCTATTGCTGTATCTCCTTTATTGTGGGTCTTTGCCCTTGTTGAGCTATGTGTGGGAGGGAGGGGGAGGGGGGTATCACAAAAGGGCATTATGGGAAAAACTTGTGGAGAAGAGCTTGGGACCTTTGGAAAAATTGCCCTGAGTGGTGGCATTAGTTAACTCTAAATATATCATAAAAGATTATTAAAGATTATTCTGCCTCGTGTGTTATTACAAAAGACTCTGGCAAGGTGTAAACTTGGCTAGTCTGTGAATTTTGTGTGATTTCTTAATTTGAGAGACTGTCCCGTAAAACTGGAACTGAGCTAGTGCTAAAGTTGCCATAGGAAGCCAGTGAGCTCCCTTCTGCGATTGGCGTTCCCAGTTTGGCATTTAAAGATTTCCTGTACAGTCTTTATAATAACTAGGACAGATGTTTGACTGAAAAATGGGTATCTGATCCTGTCCTTCGGAGGTATACTTGCCCACAGGCATTTCAACTGGGATCTTAGATGGGCATCTGTGACCCATTGACACTGGTTTCCTTGCTGTTCCTCCTATAGGAAATTCACTCCCATCTTCCAGCTCCAGCTGTCTTAACTGATTGTCCCCCATGCTTGGAGCTCTTTCCCTCCTCATTCACCTCCTGGCTTCCCTGGCTTCCTTCAGATTCCCACCTTTGGCAAGGCGCCTTTCCCAGGCCTCTTTATTCTTAGTGCCTTCCCTCTGAGACTGCCCCCAACTTATTTTGTCTGTAGCTTGTTTGTACGGGGTTGTTGGCTTGTTTTCTTCCCCATTTGACTGGGAGCTTCCTGGATAGCAGGAGACCTTTCTTTGTACCCCCAGCACGTAATGAGTGCTTACTAAATGTGAGCTGACTGGCATCTCATGGGCAGTCAGTCCATTTAACTGCTCTTGAGTGATGAGATAGTCATTTGGTGTTTTTGACTTCAATTTCTACTGTCAAGATCAAGTAAGACAACGCAGAGTGCTTTGCAAACCTCAAAGTCCTATATAACTCAACTAGTATTCATCAAGTCAAAAGTTGGTGGGTTTTTTTTCCCTAATGGTACCTCATTACTCCTAAAATAACTTTTTGGCAAAGTTGTCTTGGACTCTTCCAAAAACTGTTAAGTCTAAAGTTTGGCTAGGGATGCTAGTGATCTCTGAAGTTACAAAGAAAAGCTTTCAGTGTGATAGAAGTCACATTTTGTGAGAAACCTCTTCTCCTTCAGCTGAATCGGGCCTTTGGAGGCCTTTGTATGGGCTTGACTTTGCCTCTGTCTTATTTCATGCAGAACTAATGCTGAAAGAAAGGAGCTCAGCTGGATATTTGCTGATTAGAAATGGGTGCTTTTCTTGAAAGAGCTGATGGTCTCATTCCTGGACACTGAAAAGTGAAAGTCGAGATCAGTGTGTGAGCCAGCTCGGCAGAGTAATCATGGGCCTGTTATTGATAGCGGCAGGCAAAATGATGCTTTGGGCCCCTGGTTGGAGGACATTTGAACTTGAAAAGTAGTAGCTGAACCAAGTCAGAAGTAGTCTCTGTTGCCACTTTCCTTGGTTACATGTTCTGTACATCTAATGCCGTGTTTTTTTCTGTAGTTTAATTCTTTTTGTCGCGTAGTAGAAGGTTTTGGTCTTGGATTGTGCTTAGAAACAGCTGGATGGTACAGTGGGTGGAGCTCTGGAACCTTGAAGACCTGAGTTCAAATCCAGCTTCACATCCTGGATGTGTGATCCTGTGTCCTCAGTATAAAACAGAGACAATAATACCGTCTGCCTTGTGGTAGTATTTGATTTGTGAGGATCAAATGAAATATTTGTAAAATGCTTACTTAATAACAGAGCCCTACACATAGTAGATGTCTATTAAGTGCTTGTTTCCTTCATGCCTTCCATCCCTTGTCTACAAGGAGGAACCTGTTAACCTGGTTTTGGTAGAGGCTTCCATTTTCCAAAGGTGATAAGGATATCAAGGTCATGACTGAGTGCCTTAATGAATGTGTCTAAGG
Source organism: Vombatus ursinus (assembly GCF_900497805.2). Classification (NCBI taxonomy): domain Eukaryota; kingdom Metazoa; phylum Chordata; class Mammalia; order Diprotodontia; family Vombatidae; genus Vombatus; species Vombatus ursinus. Next base: position 506,624 of record NW_020954597.1, on the reverse strand, counting down.
ATACACTGTTCTGTTCTGTTTTACTTTGCAGTGTGCAAAAATGCAGAGCAACAAAGGCTTTAGCCTGGATAAACAGAACCATACTCCAAGGAAGCAGCACCAGCACCAGCACCAGCACCAGCAACAGCAGCAGCCGCAGCAGCAGCCGCCACCGCCACCGCCACCACCAATACCTGCAAATGGGCAGCAGGCCAACAGCCAGAGTGAGTATTCTAGCATAGATCCCTCCCTTCTTGGCAGTAATGTCTTGATTTAACTCGGTGCCTGGAGAACAGGCCTTTCTTCTTCCTGGTGGGTGTTTTTCCTCCTCTCTTTCCAACCAGCTTCTCCTTGGAATGGCAGGCTGCCTCTTTAGCTACAGACGTGAACATGTTCTAGGGCAACACCAGGTGTGCCTGTTGGCCTACTGTGCTGTGACGGAGTATCTATCTACCCTGCAGCACACACTTCTTAGAGGTGCCTTCTAAGGCACCCCAGTCCTTCAGGGTTTAATAGCAAGGGGGAGTAATGCTGCTTCACCATCTAGGCATGATACATCCTACGCTGGCCCTTGACTTGACTGGGCTTGAGGCCCTAGACCCCACTTCCCTTGGCCAGTGCAAGGTGAGCATAGTTCCTGCTGTGTGCTGTGTTTTCCTCCTTGGCTTTTATAGCTAGAGCAGAGTTTCTCAACCTGAGGACCATGAGCTTGTTTTTTAAATAGTTTGACAACAGTATTTCAGTATTGTTGGTTTCCTTTGTAATCTGAGGTATTTTCTGCATTGACACATGTTATTGCGAAGTTCATAGACTTCACAAGTCTGCCAAAAGGGGGAGTCCTTGACCCAGAAAAGATGGAGAAGTTCCACCTTCAAAGTTGTTATCTATATGCCAGGCTCCCATCAGTGCTGCGTCTCTGCTAGCCCTGGAGAAGCATGACTCTCCGTGTGCATCTGCAGTTCCTGTGAATTTGGGCAAATTCAGAGTTTCCAGGTGAAAGGCCACTGAGTCCAAGCCATGTTTGGATGAGAAGCCACCACTAGGTCGCTGACAAATGATCATTTGGCCTCTGCTTGAAGCCTCTTGGGGAGAGGGAAAGTTCATCTCACTTGGCACCCTGACCAGTTGTCAGGAAGAGATGTAGTGTGGTCATTTCTTCCCTTTGACTTCCATTCTGATTCCCAAACCTCTTAATTGAGGGGAATGTCTTTTTGTGGTGTGGTGTAATTACTATCAGTGTACAAAAACAACAATTTAGTGCAGAAATAAAAGCTTCTCCTAACCTGGAAGGTTAGGCCCGGGCTACTGATCAAGATGTGCTTGTAGTTTGGCCCACTTTGAGTTAGCATCAGGGTTGAGCCCACAGTGTAATAGGAGACCTTAGTCCCCTCAGATTCCAAGATGCTGTCTGCTGCTAAGGGGAGGGTAACTCCTGAGGACTTGCATTGAGAAATGGGATTTGCCTTCAACATAACAAAGGAGAAACTCCTATTTTATATATAGTCTGGTGTTACTGGGGATTTGGCTCATGTTTTCTTCTTAATTCTTTCCTTCTCAACAGGGAGTCTGATGAAAAGTGACCTGGCCTCTCGGTATTTTGTGTGTGTACAGAATGCGTGAGGCATTTGGGAGTTTGCTTAGGAAAGAAAACAATTGTCTTTGGGACATGCTCGTCCCTGTTCTCTCAATGTTCTTTTGTTAGAACTCAATGAATTTTATTCTCCAATCTAGAGAGCCTCTGTGTATCTTGTTTCTCTGCAGATGAAGGTCTGACTATTGATCTGAAGAATTTTCGGAAGCCAGGGGAGAAGACTTTCACCCAGCGCAGCCGCCTCTTTGTGGGCAATCTGCCCCCAGACATCACTGAAGAGGAGATGAGGAAACTATTTGAGAAATATGGAAAGGCAGGCGAAGTGTTCATTCACAAGGACAAAGGTTTTGGCTTCATCCGCCTGGTGAGCAGCTCTGGAGGAGCTGAGCCGGTTGGGGGGTGGAGCAGGAATGACAGGCAGAAGAATTGGGGCTGTCTGGATCAGAAAGGCTTAATAAAGCCTGTGATGGCCGTGTGCTCCAGACCTTTCCTCACCTCTGGTTGCCAGTTCCTGGGCTGTGAGGAATTTATGTTCTTGGGCAGTTCATTTCTGTGTGTCAGGCTGTGATGTCCTCTCTTCTACCCTCTAGGAAACTCGAACCCTAGCGGAGATTGCTAAAGTGGAGCTGGACAACATGCCCTTACGTGGAAAGCAGTTGCGAGTGCGCTTTGCCTGCCATAGCGCATCCCTGACAGTTAGGAACCTGCCTCAGTTCGTGTCCAATGAACTGTTGGAGGAGGCTTTCTCTGTCTTTGGCCAGGTGGAGAGGGCTGTCGTGATTGTGGATGATCGAGGGAGGCCTTCAGGGAAAGGCATTGTGGAATTCTCAGGGAAGCCAGCTGCCCGGAAAGCTCTGGACAGATGCAGTGAAGGGTCCTTTCTTCTGACCACGTAAGTGGAGGGAAGTGGGTGGGTAGCTGTTAGGAGAGATCTCTTTTGCTTTCACTTCATGGGACTTCATGTGCTCTTGTTATATCTTTTCAAAAACTGACTTTCCTTCCTTGGTGTGGATCTGAAAGATGAGCCTGTAAGAGCCAAGTTCTTTGTTTTCTAAGACTTCTTCCTCTAGGCCTGCAGAGATTAAGCTGATGAGGCTGATTCTACCTGGAGCAGCTAGGGTAAGCTGCCCAAGAAGCTTTACTGATGTGGTGTTCTCATTGGAAGCCAGAGAACTTGGTCTCCCTCGCTCTTAGTCTTTTTTAGGACTGTGTAGAACACAAAGTTCTCTTTCTTTATGTGTGTGAAAGCAAGAGAATAACAGATAATCCATGTTAAGCATCCAAGCCATTTTCTCCAAGTACAGCTGATGGTGCTGCAATCGCAGCTTAACATCGGTGAAGATGTGTGGTGTTGGCCTCTTGGCTTGGCTTGTAGAAAGATGGCATATGCTCACAGGGTGCCAGTGGATTGTCAGTCCATCTGAACCTGCTTTGAAGTATGGGCTTAAGTATCATGTCACTTCTCTTTTGGGTCAGCTATGGGAATATTTCTGTACCTGTGGGGGTTGTCCCGAGGTGCTTTGTAGAGTTCTTGGAATACTTCTAGATTCTTGATGGTGTATCTCTCTGCCTGTTGTGAATGACGCCTTTGTAGCTGGCGTTCAGGTCACTGCAGGCTGATTGTTTTGTGGGTATCGGCCCTAGGGCTTCTCAGGACCTCTCTTTGGTTGCTTTCCTCTAGTCAGTCCCGTCCTGAGCCCCAGCTGACGCTGACCTTGTTATGCCAAGTGCTTCCTTCTCGACTAACTCTGAAGACATTTTCCTGTCTCCCAGATTTCCTCGGCCAGTGACGGTGGAGCCGATGGACCAGCTCGATGATGAAGAAGGGCTCCCAGAGAAGTTGGTCATCAAGAACCAACAATTTCACAAGTACGTGATCTCTTAAGCGGTCGCACATTCATTTCTAAGAAAGAAGGGAGGAGAGTGCCTTAGGTCTGTGGGTGCATGAGAGACAGGCAGGCTAAGCTTCTGATTTTGTGTAATTTGGGCTAGAAGAAACGGCCAGGGGTTTTCTAACATAACGTTTGCCCTTCGAGAGATTGTAGTTGTCGGGTAGGAATCCTAGGGCAGAAGCTGACCGCAGGCCTTCGTGTTACCAGGGAGCGAGAGCAGCCACCTCGATTTGCCCAGCCTGGCTCCTTTGAATATGAGTATGCCATGCGCTGGAAAGCCCTGATCGAGATGGAGAAGCAGCAGCAGGACCAAGTAGACCGAAACATCAAGGAAGCCAGAGAGAAACTGGAGATGGAGATGGAGGCTGCTCGCCATGAGCACCAGGTCATGCTGATGAGGCAGGGTGAGTGAGGCCTGCAAGTGGAGGGCCCTGAGAGGACCGAAAGGGCTTCTAGAAGGGGCCTAGTCAATTAGTGAACATAGTCTGCAGAAGATGGGAACTTGGTAATGCCTTGTTGATTTCTCCTCATTTTGGGTGCCGGTAACCTTTGCAGAGTGTCAGGCTTCCTTTTGGAGGATGTACTCAGCCATGGGAGACAGCGTAGTGTAGTGACTTGGAGTCAGGAAGGCCTGGGTTCCAGTCCTGCCTTTGATGTGGCCTTATGGAGTCACCTCTCCTCACTAGGCTTCAGTTTTCTCATCTTTAAAATGAGAGGATTAACTTAATTGGTTTCTGAGGTGGTATCTTCCAGTCCTAAATCTGCCAGCCTCTGACATGGAAATGGACATGGCTGGGTAAACGGGAATATTGGTTGTGAAAAATTCTCTGGATGTCAGTTGGCTAATGTCCCCTCTTCTAGATTTGATGAGACGCCAGGAAGAGCTTCGAAGGATGGAGGAGCTGCATAACCAGGAGGTGCAGAAACGCAAGCAAATGGAGCTCAGGTACTTTAATAATCCCCTCCCCCTTTCTTCCTAAGTCCTTTTAGGTAAAACCTCCTGATTGATTGAGACTTGTGCGGTTTCCAGGTCCTTTCTCTGGTTAGGTGAGTCTGGAAGCTGGCTATGGTTTGTGGCAGTTTACTGGGACTACACCAAAGGGAAGCTTTAGTGCTGTCCCCCATAGGCACCTGAGGGACAAGAGAGGGACCTTCCCATGAAGTAGGGCAGAAGAGAAAGCCTGGTGTGGTTGGTAGGATCCCATGTGGGATAGATCACTTTGTTTTGGTGTGTCCTAAGCATCTTGGTGACTTGACTCCCTGTACTCCCCGTAGGCAGGAGGAGGAACGCAGGCGGCGTGAGGAGGAGATGAGGCGGCAGCAGGAAGAAATGATGCGAAGGCAGCAGGAGGGCTTCAAAGGAAACTTCCCCGATGCGGTACGGAGTGCCTTAGGCCCGGGCACCCCTGACGGGCAGCTCATTCATGGCATAACACACCAACTAGGAACCAGTGCCTGGGATACCACAGGACACTAGGGCCAGTCCCTGCTCACCAAAAGAACCTTTTGGAGGAGAAATAGCGCTGGGAGTCAGGCTTGGGTTTAGAGAGCTTATGCTAGTCAACTGAGCAGGGATAGATATGGCATGCCACAGTCATGTTAGTATCAGACCCAGGGCATTCCCAAAGCAGGAAGAAATAGTTTAGATAAGGGCTAGTCTCGAGCTCAGTGTGAAAATTAGGGCCACTGTCCTCCCCTGTGGTTCTGGGTTAGCATCTAAGTTCCGTGGTGACTCCAATGCCCTTTGTTCGTGCCCTCTAAGTATTTCTGACAGATTGTTGGTCTGGGATCCTGGGTGATAGTGATACATACACCCGGCATCCCTTCCTAACAGGAGAGCCTGTAGCTCAATGTCTCCACAGCTCTGGGGTGATCTTGCCTCTCCCTGTGCTTCGCCTCAGCACAGTGTGCTGGGGGACCTTTTCTGGCAGGCTTCTCCATTAGAACCGTTTCCCGGGGATGGGGGGTGGGGGGGCGTGTGGACAGCTTGGAGTAGATGATCCTTAGAACAAAACCGTGGTGGGTCTGATGAGGTTTTGGTGAACTTTTGTGCCATTTTGTTTATTTTAGAGAGAGCAGGAGATGCGGATGGGCCAGATGGGTATAGGAGGTAAGGACTTGAGGCTGCGGCTCCTGCAGCCGTTCCCCCTCCCTCTCACCTCTCCCAGATTCCAGTGGCTGCTCTGTTCAGGTAGCATTGTTGCTGGGGTTTAGTGTTGGGTTAGAGACTCCCTTGGACCTAGGTCTACAAAAAGAAAATTGGAAAAAAAAAACAAAACACAAGTGGCATAACACAGAAGCAGTTGGTGGCTGCGATTAGATGTGGGCCAAGGCGATCGCTCCCTGTGTGGAAGGCATCCTGTTGTGCCAGGTGCCTGGCTTGAGAGTTGACTATGGGCAGTGAAGGGAGCTTCTGTTGTCCTTCCTATCCCATGCCCTCCCCGTGCTTGACTTGGCTTTGGTAATCAGAGGAGGGTAGGAGAGGCCACAACGTCCTTTGTGTAGCCGTCGAGGCTTGCCCAAGCTTGGGGAGTGCGTGGAATATGAATGTTATAATCGTGTTGATGTCCTTGTTCCCAGTCCCCCCAGCTCCTTACGTTGCTGTTTTTAGGTGCTATGGGCATAAACAACAGAGGATCCCTGGGAGGTGCTAATGTGCCAGCTGGTGCCCCAAGTGCTCCAGGGCCTGGTCCAATGATGCCAGATGGAACCATGGGAATGGTAATATATTTGCAGGGCTGGCCTTAGGGGTACCTTGGACCAATGGGGGAGGCAGTGCTTGTTTTCTGTGGAAGGGACCTCCCAGGCCAGTTAATCCAACCTCCTCATTTTGAAAAAGAGGAAACGAGAGCCCAGGAGTTGTCAAATCACAGTTTATAGCCAGAGTCAGTACTTTGGACTCCACTTTAGCTTCGTTCCCTGTGAGACAGCGTTTCAAACTGTGCAGATAGACTGCCTGAGTTGGTGCACGAGGAGATACTGTTTGGGCTTAGTTGGATACGCTACTGTAGGAGCTGATTGTTCAGCTGTTTCCTGTGGGGGAGGGGGAAGGTCAGATCATTTTACTTTGAGGAAGACAAGGAAAAGGGGTGGACATACATAGAGGTTGATGTAATGAGCCCAAAGATTTTTGCTGTGTGTGATCTAGAAACATGCTTCACTTGTGGGCCTCCTTGGTCAGTATTGGGTAGGCCCAAGTCTATAAAGGCTGTGGCCTGGTCCAGTTCAGTTGTCTAGGCCAGAAGAATGCTGAGTCAGTCCAGTATACGCAAATCAAGAGGCGCGGTCAAAACAAGACCAATTTAGGGAGTTTAGTCAGTGAAACAATGTCTGGATTCTTGTCAGCAATGACAGATTGGGGTGAGCTATCAGGGAGGTGATTATGACAACTTTTCTTGCTGGAATCGTCAGCCTCGGTCACCCTAAAGCTGAGAGGCCCTGATAGCTTCGGCTCTATTTTTGGTAGACGAGACCCATTGTGCAGCTTTTTAGGGGAAGAGGGACTTTGGGTAGTGGGGAGCTCGGGGTTAGGGGATGTGCTTTAACACCTCTCTCCCTTTCTCCTTTGGCACTGAAGACCCCACCTCCCAGTGACCGCTTTGGCCAGGGTGGTACAATGGAAGGACTTGGGGCAATGGGTGGAAACCCTCCCGCATTCAACCGAGGAACTCCTGGAGGGGACTTTGGCCCAAACAAACGTCGCAGATACTAATAGAGTCACAGTGTCGAGTTTCCCCTGACCCCTGCAGACAAGGACCCTTTTTGGACTAGCCAGGATTCTACCATAGAGGGTTGTTGGGGCTCCGCTCCTCCTACTAGTTAGGCCTCCCCACTCGAACTACTCTAGGTAGGAAATTTGCTGAGGGCAGAGAGGGGTTAGGGAGGGGCATTTAGTGAAGCAGTTCTATGTGGCGCATTCCTAAAACTTCAATGTGAAGGCTACAGAGGGGTTGGGGGGAGGCCATGGCACAAGCAGACCCGGCTATATCCCTGTTTCCCTTGACCATTCCACCTTTCTCCCCTCAGTGCTCCCTCAGTAACTTAGACACAATCCTTACCCCCATTTCCTCTCTGGTTAGGACCTCAGGTGTGTCCATGAAATTCAGGCAACAATACCTGTAGAACACCTCTTCCCTCTTCCCAACCCAGTGTTCCTTTTATGTCCTGAGAAGAAGGTTTTGTTATCTGCTTTTAGGTTTCCATTATCTGTTTTGTTTTTGTTTTTTAACTTCTCTGTTTCTTGGATGGGGGGGGCAGCCCAGAATGGAGGAGCTTTGCCTCCCTCTGGGAGGTGCTGGTGTGGCATTGTTAACACCCTTTCTTGTTGGGCGGTCCAAGTGCTAGCTTAGGGGCAGGGGCTGCTGGGTGCTGGTGCTCTCTTATCCATGCCTGTAGCTCCTAAGGCTTGCCTGTCTTCCTGAAGCTGTGCTGTTCAACTTGAACTGGTGTAGGTGATGTTTGGCCCTCTCACGGTCTGGAGTTTATTTGAGAAATGAGACAGGAATGCAGCAGCAACATTATTATTAAAAACAGATTTTAAGCCTTTTTCCACCTTCTGTGTTGTCTCTTTTGTTGGGGGTAGGGGAATATGAAGAGATCTTTTTGGCGTTGGGGGCATGGCGAGAAATGTGTGTCCAGTGCATTAGAAAGATTTGGGGAGGGAGTGCACCTCACTGTTAACTGTGTCCTTCATTTTGGAGGTGGAAGGAACCTTGGAGTCTGCCTCGACCCAAATCATCCCCCCCCCCCCCACCATAGCTGACAGGTAGTCATGTGACCTTTGCCTGAGGGAGCACCCACTCGAACCTGACAGTTTGTTTCTTGTGATCCGAATCTCTTGCCAGATGGAAAATGCCAGAGTCAGAGGCGCTTTGAAGGACTAGCACTGCCCCTGCTGCTCCTGAGTGCCTGCCTCTTAAGGTTCTGAGGTCTTGGTGGGGGTGGAGTCAAGCTGGCCTACATCCAATTCTCCCAGGAGCCTCTTTTCCTGGACTTGAGCCCTCCCCCATGACCAGTCCCACTGCTACCGCCATTGAGTGACAAGGCCACCTGCAGATCTTTGCCCTCTAAGCCAAAGATAGGCACTGGGCCTTCCAGAAGGCCATAACTTTCAGTTTAGTAAGAAGTAAGAGGCACTTGCATGTTAGGCAACCAGGCCCTTGAAAAGACTATTCTGCCACAACGTGCCTTCCACCTCCTCCCCCGCCCCTGCCATGTCTGTGCTCTGCTTTAATAAAGGCTGTGGGCAGCACTTCAACCCAGATGCCAATCTCTCAGGTGAGTAGTAGCTGCCTTTTGTGGGGGGAGGTGGTGAATTCAGTGCACTGAAGGGGGTTATGTGGGGAACCAGTACTGTAGGCTTCTCCCCACTCAGCTCAATTGATGGGTAGGAAAAATAGAGCCTTGAGCATGCCATTTTTTCCAGCGGAGGGTGCAGGGGTGGGGGCAGGACAGCACCTTCTCCTTCTTGCTTTCACATTCGATCTTACCTGCTCTACAGATGGCTGTCGCCATCACCCTGGGGTGCCCATCTTCCACGATGCCCTTAAGGTGAGCCAGTGTGCTGGGAATGGCTTATTAGGATATGATGGTGGCAGGGGTATGCCAGGCTGTCCAGGTTGAACTGATCCTTTCTTCTTAGGGTTGGTCCTGTTGCCATAAGCGAACAACAGATTTCTCAGAATTCTTAAGCATCCAGGTAATCCTGATACTCTGCCCTGATTGCTCACCCCATTCAATCCCTAGAGCCCAATGTGTCCCTTATGCTCATGACTCCATTGCTGTTAGGGCTGTACCCTGGGACCACACTGTGCTGAGAAGCCTCTGGAGAGCCCTGGTGCTCGAAGTGCCCTCCAGGGGCCCAAGCATTGGGACACCATTCCGAAGTCAGCAGAGACACTTCGCCGGGAAAGGCCAAAGTGAGGGAAGGAATAGGGAAGGGGGATGGGGTGGGGGGGTGTGGAGAGGTTTTTCCGTTTTGTCCTCTTTCATAAGTTCTACGGTTCAGGTGGTGGGCATTTAGGTGGCACGCATTTAGCTGGCGGGCATTTAGGCGGTGGGCAACGGTGTCAGCCTTGGGGTCTATGTCGTGAGGCTCTGGCCAAGGAGGCCTTGGAGCTAGATCTAGAATTAGGATAGCTCTCATTGAACGGATCCCACTGAGGGAGATGAGATGGGTGAGGCTGGGATGTGGTAAAGAAAGGAGGGAGAAGGTCGAGGTAACCACAACGTCAAATGAGGGTGGGGCCCTGGACATGGAAGATAAGGGAGGTGGAGATGTGGGCTGGAGCTGAGTGGCTGAGGTGATGGCTCCAGGAGGCCCTGGAGAGGCCTTCCAGTGGGCACCCACCAGGGTACGTGGGGCAGTGAGGTTTCTAATAGCATTTATGTATCACTTTACATACATTCTGTTCGTTTGATCCTCACAGCAACCTGGTGAAGTAGGTGCTATTCTTGTCCCTATTTTAAAGCTGAGGAAACTGAGCCACATAGAATTGAAATGACTTGTATGATCTAGTGGAAGAGTAAGAAGATCCACGTTCATCGACCACTTCCTCTCACTGTGGACAAGCCCTTTAACTTCTGTGAGCCTCAGTTTCCTCTTTTTTAAAAATGTGGATAAGAATGTTTACATTACTTAACTAGGCCTGTGCTTTGTTAGATGCTGTGTAAGGATGACCCTGACAGGCACAGAATCGTTACTTGTGGAGCCTGGGGGCCGTTGGATGTGGGATCTTGCATTGGGCATCAGGATCTCAACCTCCTGTGTTCCACAGGGAAGAGCTGGACCTGGGCCTCCTGCCACTCAGTGTATCTCATGCCCTGGAGACTGCCCTGGCACAGAAGGAACTTGTCCTCGAGGACCCTGAGCCTGGAGCAGGTCAACAAGTCATCCAACCATGGGCCAGGCCCTGTGCTAAGTGCTGGCATCACAGAGAAAGGCCAGGCTAAGCCTGTTCTCAAGTCACTCCCAGGCAAATGGGGAAAGTAACATGCAAACGCCTGTGTACATACAAGATAGAAATAGGCTAAGTAGAAGGGAATGTTGGGGAAAGTGCCAGAGGTTGCAAAAGAGCAGCCTTGAAAGACTTCTAGAGAAGGTAGGATTTTGGAGGCAGCTAGGTGGCGCAGTGGATAGAGCACCAGCCCTGGAGTCAGGAGGACCTGAGTTCAGATTCGGCCTCAGACACATAAAACACTAGCTCCGTGACTCTGGGCAAGTCACTTAACCCCAGTTGCCTCACCAAAAACAAACAAACAAAAAAAAAAAGGTGGTAGGATTTCAGTTGAGACCTGAGGGAAGCCAGGAGGTGATGAGCAGGGGGAGGGTTGCAGGCATGGGAGCTGACCAGTGAAAGTGCACAGAGTCTAAGTGAGCACGCACACTTCCACAAGGCTCAGGATGGGCATGCTCTCTGCCTCCAGACAGAGCTGATGGACTCCGAGTCCAGACTTGGGCTACCCCGGGCTCTCCCAGGCTAATGTAGGAATTTGTTTTGCGTGACTGTATGGATTTGTAAAGGGGGGGACGTGTTTTTCCCTTCTCATTGGGTTGGGGAGTGGGATGATTTGGAACTGAAAATAAGTTTTTTAAAAAGGGAGAAAATGCACAGTCCCAAGATGGAGTACCTCGTGGGAGGAATGGCAAGGGGCCCGAATCGCTGGCTCCAGGACTTGGGATGGGAGGAAGTTGTGGAAAGACTCGAAAGGTGGGAGATGGCTGGACTGTGAAGGGCTTTAAAAGCCAGATGATTTTCTTACTGATCCTTGAGGTTGATATTAGGGAGCCACTGGATTGTGGCTCCCATTACTGGATGGGAGTGGAGTTTGTGGAGTAGGGAGAGTGATGTGGTCACACTTGTGCTTTAGTAACATTAGCAGCTGAACAGAGGATGGCTTGGCATAGGGGGAGCTTGGAGGCAGGTGGGGCACACCCCCCACCTCCAAGCGGGCTACTGTGGTAGTCCAGGGGTGAGGCGATGAGGACCTGTGCCAGGGTGGGGGGGGGGGTGTCAGAGGAGAGGAGGAGGTCTATATGAGAGATAGAAGGTAGAAGATTGGTGAGATCAATGACATCTAGTTGGTTGAATACAGGGGCTGAGTGAGGAAGGGTTTCAAGGAAAGCTAAGGCCTTCCCTTTTGCACATCTTGCATTTAAGATGTCTATGGGACATCTAGCCTGAGATGCAGGTGGAATTTCAAGGTGGGAAGAACTATCCTTGTTGACCTTCCTGTCTCCTCTGTTTAGGACTCCCCAACACTGTGGTGCGTCCTGGCTCCATCTGCCAGAATCCAGGATGTGGTGCTGTAAGTGAAACCTGGGGAGATTTGAGGAGTGGTTAGGTGTCAGTGAGAAACTGGAAGTGGGGTAGCTCTCACATGTCCCCTTATTCTCTCCCTGCCTTTCTCCCTACTTCCCACTCCTTCCAAGGTGTTCCAAGGCTCTGAGAGTGATGCTGGCCCCTGCCGCTTCCATCCTGGAGGGCCTCGATTCCATGAGGGGTAAGGGAAGGGATAGGGTGGAGCTGTATTTGCAGGACCACGGAGAGTTGAGGTATGAGAAGGGGCAAACGCACCTTAATGGCCTTCCCACCACAGGATGAAATCTTGGAGCTGCTGTGGTGTAACAACCGTGGACTTTAGCGTGTTCCTGGCACAGCCAGGATGCAGCCTTGGTAGACATGTCTGGAAGAAGCAGGTGAGCCTGATCTGTGGACTCCCATCTTGCTTGACCTCTTGGCTCGAACCCTGCCCCTTCCTTGCACTGTCACAGTGACATCCTACTCCTTAGTGACTGTCCAGGTGCTTTGGGATGGGAGGCAGGTACATTTCCTTGGGATTCCACTGGGTGCCCTGAGCATTATAACCTATTAGATAATCAAATGGGTTTGGAAACCTCATCATTCTGTTATGTTGTCCTCAGCAATGGGTCTCCTGCCGCCACGACTGGCACCAGACAGCCTCTGTAGTAGTGGTGACTGTGTATGGCCAGAGCCCACTGCCTGCACTCAGCTGGGTGAAGGCCAGTCCGACCAAGGTGAGTGTGCTGCTAATTCTGGGGAGGGTACTGGTCAGGCACAAGTTGGCTGCTGGACTGAGGGAGGGCCATACCCCTCACCTGTGTTTGTGTCCGCACCTGTTTCTCTTCCCTTTCAGCTTCATATCTACATATCTTTTGAGGGTAACCGGGTTTTCCAGGAACAAATGGCACTCTGGGGGGTAAGTGAAGTTGGGGGAGTGGGTGGAAAGGTCTCATTGGAAGCTCTGGAGGTCGGGGCAGGCATTGAGAGGCTTTGAGTGGGAAGGTTGAGGAGGCTTTCTCGCCACCTGCTTTGATTTCTTCTCTCCTCTATCTCCCTTTCTCCCTGTTCATCCCTTCATGTTGACTTCTGTGTAACTTCTTATCCCTTATACCCCCCTATCTCTTTCTTCGTCTCTACCTGTAATCTTCTCCCAAGTTGTTCTGTCTTTTTTCTCCAGGTCATAGCTGTGAAGCAGAGCTCTGTCTCCCTCATGCCATCGCGGGCAGAGATCTCCCTGAGCAAGGCTGACCCAGGGCCTTGGGCCCAGCTGGAGCAGCCAGGCACAGGGATGCCAGCTGAGAAGGTTGGGGAGGATGTTGGGCCTGGGATGATTGGAGAGGAACCTGAGGATTCAGATGACGATTTGAGCTGGACAGAGGAAGAGGTTGAGGGAGAGTGACCACTAGATAGATAGGTACTTTCCCAGAATCTTAGGGGTTCCCCTAGGATGCTGGAATCAGGGGCACGGTCAGTTGCAATGCTGTTACTGGGTACTGGGCTGTAGGACAGGGAGGAAACCTAGGAAGGGGCCTTCCCATGCTGTTACCGTGCCCAAACACATTTCATGGTCCTTAGATCACACTGCGTCATTCTCTTGCTCTTTCCTCAGTCCAAGAACAGCATGTGGAGGCTTGATTCACTCTCGGTACCTGGTCACGGTCTTCACCGCCTCCCCCACCTCCCAACAAGAAACAGCAACAGCCAAATGAAAACCCACAAAACCAAACCCACACAACCATCCCTCGGTCTTTGACGTTAATCTTGAATTTAATATAATTTAATATAAGCCATGTGCCCAGACCTCTGATGGCCTGCCCCCTTCCCCCTCGAGGAATCGAAAATATAAGCCCTGTCCCCTGGTTGTGGAGACAAGAGGCAAAACAGTAGAGAAAGTGCTGAAATGGCTGCTGTAGGTTCTAAGTAACAGGGCTGAGAAGAGAGAGCTTAATGTGGGCTTGAGTAGTCAAGGAAGGCTTTGTTGACAAAGATTTGGGGCCCTGTAGCCAGGGCTCTCCTGCTTCTATATCCCTGTAAGGTTGAAAACATAGGGGAGAAAAAGTGGAGCGCTTATCTAGCTCTGGAGCCTGAAACCTGGAACCAAATATTTGAGACAAGACTCCATCTCCAGCAAGCGCACGTTGACTTCTCTAGGACCCTGGCTCAGCAGGAGGGAGAGCCCTTCAGGGACGTAACCTAGCACAGTGCCTGGCTTTTACTGGGTGCTTGGTTGATTGCAGTAAATTGAACTCAGTCATATAGTTCATACAGTCTAGACCCAGTAGTTTTGTTTCCTGACCCTTCCCTTGTTCATATTTTCTCCTCGAATTGGGGTGGCGGAGAATCAGAACTCCAGAAAAACCATGCTGGAGAGATGCCCAGATGTTCCCATGGTACAACTGAAAGGGCCCAGGGGCAGGGTAAGACTGGTTTGGCCTGCAGCTGGGTGGGGGCCTTCCATAGTTGCCTGCCTTTTCAGGCTGCAAGGAAACACCTTGTAGCCTGGGAAGGAAGAATGGTGGTGACAGATGGTTTAAGGGTTAGTAGTGCTTAATCCCTACAACCACCTTGAAGATCAGTACTAAAGGTATTCTCAGTTTTATTGATGAGGCTGAAATAGGTGAGGTGACTGGCCCCTGTCCACACGGCTAACGTTGGAGATGGTGCCTCTCCTGCTCCATGGACGTTCAGCACTCGAAGACACCAGTCTGGGGAAGGTGTGCTCAGGAGACAGGACGGCCAGCAAGGCTGGGGGATGGAAGCTCGCTGACGACTTAAGAGGCAGACTCACCCGCAGCCTGGTTTAGGTGGTGTGAAGTGGGGGCAGCATTGAGGATGGGGATGGGGAACCTTCAAACGAGGCCACATGTGGTCCTCTAGGTCCTCAAGTTCGGTCCTTTGACTGAATCACAACTTCACAGAACAGATCTTTTAAGGGGATCCCCACCCCCAACTGCAAGGATCTGGCGTAACGTTTTGGTGGAGGCCAAGGCCTCGCAGGCTCTCCAGGGTGGAAGGGTAGATTGGGTTGACCAACGACTCCAGTACCACCCATGCTGCTTGCCCTGATTTGGCTCAATTACAAGCTGAATCTATCAAGACCCTTCCAGATTTCCACAGCTGCTCCTTCTCCACATTAATGAAAAATAGCAAGGGTGGGCAATACTTCAGGTACCCTCTCCGAAGTATGGCATAGGGGTGGTTGTGATGGGTCCAAAGAGAGATCCTGGAGACATCTGCCCGTTCTCTGCCCACCTGCTTTGAGTCCACGATCAGACATTTTCACGTTCGTTCCAGAGGGAGTGGCCACACCAAGATTGGGCTCAAACCAGCAGCTTTCCAAGTATGAGATGGGGGAGGCCTGATTGGCCTCAGGCCATTCCAACTCAGGGCTCTCGGGCAGTGTGGTGTGGTATAGCTGCCAAACGAAGTTGTGATGTTGGCTTACAGTCAGCTTGTTTTTAGCGAAAGGTTTCAGAAGGAAGACCTCTTAACAGCCTAAATTGTTCACATGGGCCCCTTTCCTGGCCCAGAAAAACTACTGCCTTAAAATTCCCCACGATATAGCTCGATTCCTGGGCCCTTAAACCTAGGAACTCTCCTTCCCTACTTGTCCCCAAACTGCAATCCCAGCCACCAACCTGGGAGTTTCCTTAGGCCCCTGGGTGGAGTGGCCCAACTGAGGTATTCAGATCTGGACCAGATGCAGGGATCTTTCTTTCTAGGCCGAGGCTGGCTGGCGTCATTAGGCACAGACTTCCTGTTTTCATTTCTGCGGGGGGGGGGGGGGGGGCGGGGGGAGGGGAGGGGTGGGGTGTGTGTGGGGGGGGGGGAGGGTGGTCTGCCTGCTCGTTGGGGAGGGGTTGC
>NW_020954597.1:488876-490895 GCF_900497805.2 Vombatus ursinus | reverse complement strand
GGGGGGGGGGAGCTCCTGGGAGCAGGCTGGGATTGGATGAGTGTGCAGGATATGGTCGGTTCAGTTCTTTTCAGAAGAGTCTGGCTTTAGCTAGCTGGGCATTTGACCTTAGAGAAAAACAATCTGCAGGCGATTGAGACAATTGCTGAGAGGGCTGGGTTCACCCAAAGTTTGCGAACTGCTCGCAGTGAACAGCCGTGCAGATTAGGGGACAGCTTCCCTGCCTGCCAAGAGGAGGGGCTGGGTGGGTAGGTGGGGGGTTGGTCTTGGGTTTTAGTTACAGTGGCCCTTGGACAAGTGATCGGCAGCCCCTCCTCCTCCAGTCTCCCCAATTATTGGCTCGCCAAACCACAGAAGGCTGAGTTTCTGGGCTTCCGAATACTAGGTAGGTAGGCATTACTAATGGGAAGTGGCTGCAAGAAGCCTGTGGAGCTGCTCGAGAGCAGGCGGGCTAGAGTGGAGACGGTGCGCAGTCTGGCTCGGCGCTCCCTGGCCAGAGCTGGACGGAGAAGGAAGCAGGCCCTTCAAAGACTACAGCTTCCCTGGCCTCCGGCCTTCAAAGATTCCAGGGAGTGGCCTTGCTTTAAGGGTTGGCCGCCGGCCGGTAGGCAGAGTGAGGCTAGCTCAGACCTTGGGCTGAAATCCTTTAGGAAGAATTTTGTTACAATTGGTTGCAGTCTGGGCCAGATTTCGTAGGACCACATACCTTCGCTTCAGCTAGATCCTCCCTCCCTCCCGCAGGCAGTTCAGGCGGGCGTAAGGCCTCCCTCTGTGATTCTTTGAGTGCGGCAGTTGGCCGATGGAATAGCACGCAATGGAAAGTTGTAGAATAGCTGCGAGATCGGGCAGGGAGGCCTGGCTGGGCAGGGAGGCCTGGCTAGGCAGCCCTCGTTAGGAAAGGCTCCGAGGATTTGGGGCAGCCCCCAAAGAAGCTCACAAACCTAGTTTGCTCTTGCTTTGCCCGGGGCGAAAGGTTTCAGACCTGGATCGCTTGGAGAGGGGGAGGATGGGGGGGTGCCAATATGCCGAATGGCAGCCCATTTCCAAACCCCGACCGGCACTGCATGGAATCTTTCCGACATGTCAGCAAACTGCCGACGCCCCGGAGCCTCCGGACCATCTGAAGGCCCGAGACAGACCTCTCTCTTGCCCGTGCTCAGGTGGCCGTCCACCTTGGGGCCGTGATGAGGCAGTCCGAGGTCATTCCGAGGGGGACGGTCCTACTGAGGTCCCAGAGAGATGGGTGCAGGGAACGAGCAAGTACGGCTGCCTCGACTACCCTCCCCGAGAGAGGCCTGGGCAGCCAAGTGCCCAAGATGCCGGTTTCTCAGGAAGGGGGTCAGTCCCGAGAGCTGGCACTGCGGGGAAAAGCGTCGGGCCCCAGCCCCGCTTGGCAGTTTCCGAGAGAACACTCGTGAGCCCCGGGGCCCAGCGGGGGTGGGGCCAGCCAGGGCGGGGCGCGCCCCCCCCCCCCCCCCCCGCTTCCCCAGGGGGTCCCGGGGCCGCGGCTATGGGGAGGAGCCTCTGGGAGTTCCCGGATGTGCAGCTGGGGCGGCGGGCTGGCAGAGCCTGGGAAGTGGCCGCGAGGAGTCTGGCGGCGGCGGCGGCGGCCGGCGGGCCACGGGCCACGGGCCACGGTGAGAGGCCGCGGGGGAGGCCGGCCCCCCCGGCCGAGGCGGCTCGGGGAGCGGGGGGGACGCGCGCCCCGCACGTGAGGGGCCAGCCTGGACGGTGGGACGCGACGCGACGGGCCGGGCAGTGCAGGGGCGGCCTTCGCCTCCCGACTCTGGGCCGCTGGGCCTGGCTGCCCCCTCCCCCGCGTCCCCTCCGCGCCCCTCCGCGCCTCCCCTGTGGGCAGCCGTCGGCCCTGGGCGGAACCCCGGCTGGGAGCCGCCCGCCGCGCCCGCGGGATGCCAAGGCCGATGCCCGGGCTCCGCTCGGTTGACATTTGTATCTCCGGTGGTGGTTGGCTGGGGGGGGGCGGGGGCGGGGGCGGGGAGCGGGGTTTGCCAGTGGCCG
>NW_020954597.1:480097-488776 GCF_900497805.2 Vombatus ursinus | reverse complement strand
ATTTGTATCTCCGGTGGTGGTTGGCTGGGGGGGGGCGGGGGGGGGGGGGGGGGGGGCGGTGTTTGCCAGGGGCCGGGGCGGGTCAAGGCGGTGGGGGAGGGGGGCGCTGAGCTGCTGGATCCGCTTTACGAAAATGGTGGTTCCGGAGCCCTCCCGGCTTGGTCCTTGGCTTTGGGAGGGAGGAGACAGTGCGGGTGTGTTTTCGGGGGCTGAGGAGAGTAATCCGAGCAAATGTGGGGCCAGGGGATGGGATGGGGTGGAAAGCCTCTCTCTGGGAAAGGATATGGGGTGCCAAGATGGTTCGAAGGGTGCTTAGCAGAAGTAAGGGCCTCCTGGCCCGGAATGAGAGGCTCGCCCGAGAACACGTTCGCTTAACGCGGGGCCGCGGAGCTGGGGACACAGATGAAAAAGTGAAAGCGCCCCCTCTCCCCCCAAGGAACCGACTTTCTTCTGCTTCGGAGATGGGGTGAGGAGAGGTCTGGAAACCCTCACGTGGGAGGCTTAGCCTTGAAGGGAGCCAGGGAGCCCGAGGTGAGGAGGGGGCCAGCATTCCAGGCATGAGGGCGGGGCAAACGTGCAAAAACCCTAGGGACGTGAAAGTCTGCAAAGAGAACTCCAAGAGCTAGGGACATTGTTGCTGTAAGGCTTCAAACGCCAGCCAGACCGGGAGCTCGTGTCTTCTTTTAGAGGCAGGGGGGAGCCCCTGAAGCTCCTTCAGACGGAGAACGACAGGCTCCAAGCTGTGAGGCAAAGACGGATCGCAGAGAGACAGGAGGCAGTTCTGGGCCCTGGCGTTAATCCCTGGTGGGAGGCCGGGTGGTGACTAGGGCAAGTGGTTGTTCTGGAGGTAGGAACACCAAGCCTTGGCTGCTTCCTTCACCCCTGGGTTGGATCTAAAGCAAGAGCCAGCACACAGACTAGGCCACGGAAGTAGACAAATCAACCTGGCGAAGGCTGGGCTTTCCCATCGGGCACAGCCCTTTGTGAAGTTCTGTGGTAGTCCTGGGCCCATTGCCCGTCGGTCGCCAGGTCTGATTGGTTCTGTGTCCACAACATCTCTCATCCCCTTTGTTACACTCGGTTACCTAGCTAGTTCGGGGCCTCAGCAGTTAACTTTCTCGTGGACTATGCCTCAGTCGTCTCCTGGATTCCCCGCTCCCGGTCTCTCTCCACCTTAATCCAGTTTTCACTTAGCTGCCAAAATGATCTTCCTGAAGTGCAGGTCTGAGCATGTCGCGCTCCTGCTCAAGAAGTTTCAGGGGCTCCCTCTTGCCTTCTCAGCTTGGCATTTAAAGCCTTTACCACTTGGCTCCAGTTGACCTTGACTAACTTGTTGGAGGGCCTTCTCCATTGTGATGCTGCATTTCAGCATGGGGGCTACTCCATGTCCTCTGAATTTGGCATCCGGGTTTTCACGGGTTTGTGGAATGCATGCCCTTCTCACTAGTTCAGGTTCTAGGGCTACCTCTCTGGGAAGCCTCTTTCCTCATTGGTGTACTTTGCCTCAGGTGATCTCATCTTACCCATCTGCTGCTTTACTGCCCAAGGGACTGAGCTCCTTATCTGCTGTTCACTTCTCTGTGTCTCACAGGAGAATGGCAACCTCTTGAGGTCACCAGGGGCTGGTTTTCTTAAGCCCAAGTCTCTAGAACAGGCCTTCCAACATTGCAGGTGCTGCGTAGACACTTGCTAACCTGAATGGATTTGGTTGAGAGGCTCCAGGTCACCTGAGGTTATCGCCAGAGGAACTCATCCCACTAGTCAGATCAGGTCAGCTGATTAAGCCTGCCTTAAGCCAGGCCCTTCCCTAAGCAGTGGTGATTCTAAAGAATGGCTCTGCCCTCAGGTCACTCCCAGTCTAGTTGGGGGGGGGGCGGGGGCGGGAAGGACACACCGACACCTGTGTACGAACAGGCTGTAGGCAGGAGAAATGGAGACCATGTCAGGGGCAGGCTCGACCATGAAGGGGGATCAGGAAAGGTTTCTTGCAGAAGGGACAATTCGACCTGAGACTTCCTGGAGGTGAGGAGGGAGAACTTGCTTGAAGTCAGGAGATGGGAAGTACCAGGAAGCCAGTGGCACTAGATCCCAGAGTCCAAGTCAGGGAGGGAGGCAGCAAGACTGCTCAGGGTTGGGGGAGGTGAGGTTGTGAAGGACTTTGAATGCCAAGCAAAGGATTTTGTATTGCATCCTGAAGGCAGTAGGGGGCCACTGGAGTTTACTGAGTTGGGGGTGATGTGATCGGACCTTTAGTGGTAGAATAGAGGATGGATTGGAGAGGGGAGAGATTAGAGGCAGGCAGAACCAGCCCCCCCCCCCCCCCCCAGCAGCTTTTGCTATAGTCGGGGAGTGAGGTGATGAAGGCCTGCCCCAGACGGGTGGCAGTATCAGAGGAGAGATAGGGACCATATGTGAGAGATGTTGTGAAGGTAAAAGCGATGAGACTTAACAGCAGATTGAATTGGGGGGGGATCGATGAGGAAGAATGAGGAGTCCATGATACCATGGAGATGAGGAGCTAGGGGAACTAAGAGGATGGAGGTGCCTTAGACCGGAAGAGGGGAGGCTTGGAGGGGAGGTGGTGAAGATAAGCACGACATATCCAGTTTGATAATGGCCAGTGGGCAGGTGGAGATGGCATGCTGGGAGTCAGGAGAGAGGTGGGGCTGGAGAAATCATCAGCTTGGAGATGAGGATGAAATCTATGGGATCTGACAAGATCACTGAGCCAAAGAATAGAAGAGAGAGAAGAAAAGAAACCAAGAAGGGGCAGCCAGACAGCTAGGAAAAGATCCAGCACCCAGACCTGTAAAGAAGAGCAGATGTCAGCGGCCCGAGTTGGGGCAAGAAGGATGAGCATTGAGAAAAGGCTCAATTTAGTCACTGAGAGAAAGATCATTGGAGATTTGGGAGAGAGTAGGGTTTGTTTGTTTTGCTTTTTGGTGAGGCAATCGGGGTTCAGTGACTTGGCCAGCGTCACACAGCTAGTGAGTGTCGTGTGTCTGAGGCCGGATTTGAACTCAGGTCCTCCTGAATACAGGGCCGGTGCTCTATCCACTGTGTCACCTAGCTGCCCTTGGAGAGAGTAGTTTGAGTGAAATGATTGAGGCCAGAGGCTGGTCTGGAGAAGGTTTGGAAAAGATTGTAGACTGCCTGCCTTCTGAGGGGAGCTGTGGGAGCTTCTCGAGAATACTGCCTTGCCCATGGGCATGTCCACTTCCTTCCTTCCCTGGCCAGACTCCCCCTCTTAAAGCATCTGGCTCGATTTTCAGGACAATTAATGGAGCTCAGAATGAGAGGCTCTGCGAGCTTCCTTCTAACAACTTGACACGTTCACGAGCAGGATGGTACAGAGTCGCCTTGGACGAGAAGCTGGGGCAGGAATTTTCCCACTGAAGTTGCCAAGTTGTATTGAGGGACGTGGTGGGAAGCTACCACTGCTTTGGTTGCGCTTCGAGGTGGCTTTTGTGTTCACAAGGCCATCCACGTGTTCACATTTCACTCTAGCCACTTGTGGGATCAGCATAGCTTCTCAGGGCTGCCTCAGTTTCCTCCTCTGTAAAATGAGGGAAGTGTGGGGTAGATGACCTCTGAGGTCCCCTTCCAGAGCCTGTGACTGTGCTCTTAGGCACTCAGTCTCGTGGGAATTGTCAGTGTGACCCAGGTGGGCGTGGGGGTCCCTGTGGAGCCTGTCCCTTTTGCCTCACATACTTTGTGACCACAGTTAGCTCCTTTTTTGACCTTGGGGCAATCCAATGGCCCCTCCAGTCGGCGTGGTTCCCTCCCCTTATGCTTTATGGACTTTATATTAAATGAAAATTCCTCGGAGTCTCCAGTTAGGAAAATTCCTAACGCTGAGGCAGAGGTTTAGGCAAAATTCAGATGACTGAAAAACGTTTGGACGAAGAAGGAAGCATAATACATTGGGAGAGGAACGTGGGGAAGGAGTTGACCTTTCAATCAGGCTTTTCCTAGTCTTTGAAGAGGTAGGTCCAACCTGAGGCCTCAGTCTGGCTTTTCTGTTCTGAAATGCCCGAAGGCCTGTCCTCCTGCCTTGGTTTCTCCCTTCTCTGACACAGGTGGCACCACCTAGCTGCCCTAAACACTATTCCTGTCAGGGTTATCTTGCTTGTGAACCTCTGAACTGTTGCACTTCAGTAATTGTGAGCTGAGGTAGCAGTCACAGGGAGAGTATTCAGGGATGGGACCTAAGAGCTGCTACACTTTGACCATCTCCTTGGACAAAGGAGCCTCTGTGAGCTGGGAGGGAGCAGAGTTCTGAGGCTCAGAATACAGTGGTGTGTCCACACTGTCGCCACGTGCGTCTCCTTCTCCACCTGGCTACATGGCCCTGTCCTCAGCCTTGGCACAGTCATTGCCCTCTTTTCTCCAGGAGTTCGTTGTCTGGCTCACAGTCTTTCCCGCTCCAGCCCCTCCCTGCTCTCATACTTGGAGGCACATGGGAAAAAGTCAATCCAGAAAAAGATAGGTAGGGTGAGGCCCCCCAGTGATGAGAGCGAATCTTCAGAAAGAGATTTTTTTATACACACTAGAAATTAATACACTGGAAACACAGGCCTTGTTTTCAGTGCATTCATCTGTTGAAAAGACCCCAATGCAAAAGGGAGCCGGGGTGTCCCCCCACTTTCGTAATCCAGTGTTAGCCAAAGCCCTGTTCCCTGAGGTGACAGAGCCTCAACTGAACCTTTTTTCCTTTTCCTTGTGGAGGCAGGAGGAAGGAGGGAGGATGCAGACCATCAAGTGTGTGGTGGTCGGCGATGGGGCTGTGGGCAAGACTTGCCTTCTCATCAGCTACACGACCAATGCCTTTCCCGAGGAGTACATCCCCACGGTCTTCGACAACTACAGTGCCCAGATGTCTGTGGATGGCCGGACGGTCAGCCTGAATTTGTGGGACACAGCTGGTCAAGAGGAGTACGACCGACTCCGGACCCTGTCTTACCCGCAGACCAACGTCTTTGTCATCTGCTTCTCCATTGGCAGCCCCTCATCCTATGCCAACGTGCGACACAAGTGGCATCCAGAGGTCTCTCATCACTGCCCCAATGTGCCTATCCTGCTTGTGGGCACCAAAAAGGACCTGCGAAATGACCTGGCGACGTTGAAGAGGCTGAAGGAGCAGAGCCTAACGCCTACTACCCCTCAGCAAGGGACCTCCCTGGCCAAGCAGGTGGGCGCTGTGAAGTATCTGGAGTGCTCAGCCCTGATGCAGGATGGAGTTGGTGAGGTATTTGCAGAGGCCGTGAGAGCTGTGCTATACCCTGTCACCAAGAAGAACACAAAGAAGTGCATCCTCTTGTAGCTCCTGGGACAATGCCTAGGCACCATCCAGAGCCATGGGCCTCTTCAGCCAGGAACCCTTCCGTAGGCGCCAGTCCTGGGGGTACTTGGGACTGGGCCTGATTTGGAAGTGGGGGAAGGGGGCGGGGGGGGGGGGGGCTGGCCACAGCTTGGCAGGACTACCTGCTCCTTGGTGCTGAGCATTGGTCTTTGTGGGCAAAAAAAGAAAGAAGGCAGGTGTGGTTGCATGAAGTTGTTGCCTTAAGGTTTTTCTTTTCTTTCTTTCCTTTTTTTTTTTTTTTTTTGATGTACTAATTTTTGAAAATGTTCTCATTTCTGTTTCCCAGATGTTCCTTTGTGTTTAGTCCAGTTCCTCTCCTTCTGCCTCTGCCCTTCCCACCTCTCTTCCCCTGAGATTAGGCTTTTTCATGGGAAAGGTTCATGAGAAACAGGGGCCTCCAAATGAGGCTGGTGGGGCAGGAGCTCATGGCCTCTTGGATATCCTTTGGTTTCCTACCCAGCCCTACTTGGCTTGGGGCCTCAGGTAACATTTCTGCTTTGGCTCTGTATTCCCAGTACTTAGCACAGAGTAAATGCTTCATAAATGCTCATTTGTTGGTGCAAAGATTAATGGGGGTACTGGTGCTTTGGGGCTAGGTTCTGGTGGCACTGAAGGCCTAGAGGTAGCCTAGCATTTCATTACCCTTTTCTACCGTGAAGAGGAAGATGTAAGAAAGGGAAACAGCACCACACAGGACATGCTTAGCTTACTTCTTACCACTTACATTAAGGGGATTCTGTGTCCCTATTCTTCTGGGCTGAACTTTGAGACTACTTGATAGGGACAGGTTTCCTATCTTCATCCCTGCCCTATGAGACTTGCCAACTGCTCCCTCAGGGCTCTTAAAGTAGCTCGAGGTTGTCCCACCTTTGATTGAGGCCTTCCCCTGTTCGGTGGAAGCAACTCACCCCTCCTTTGTGCCTCCCCCCCCCCCCCCCCCCATTTTTCCTCCAGCCGAGTTTAAAGGATTTTGTGATTCCCTGGAAGGAAAAAGAAAACCTTTTTCCTTTTGATTCTGGGCTCTGCTTTGGGAGGGACAGCCAGATGAAATGTTGACCTCTTCACACACCCCACTTTTAAAAATTACACTGAGGCTGTTGGGAATTTGGGAAATGGAATAAAAAGGATCTCTTGTGCCTTCAGTGAATACCGTGTGCCTTTGGTGACCCCAGCATACCCCTCACTCCCCGGGGGCTGGATTTTGGCCTCGGTGATCTTAGGGTCAGCTTTCTGGAGGACTAGGAACCCAGGTTAGAAGCAATATTAGGGCTTGGTGTAGGGAATTTGCACCATCCTTTCTCTCCTCCTCATCCTAAACAAATGTCTCTCTATTATGTGCCATGAGATCATGAGATGAAACTTACCAGGCTTCCCAGTCACTTTATCTGAAGCTGCAGACAGTACTTACTGGTGCTTCTACATAAAAAAGTTTAAAAAGAAGGAAATGTGCCGCAGTCGCTATTCCTGAGTCTACCAGCTCTTTATCTGGAGGTGGATAGCATGTTTCATCTTGAGTGCTTAGAATTGTGTGTGGGTCATTGTGTTGCTAAGAGTTCCTAAGTCTTTCAGTTGATTTTCTTTACAATATTGTGGCTACTTTGTAGGTTGGTCTGGTTCTGCCTACTTCACTCTGCCTTCCCAGGTTTTTCTCCAATTGATGGGCATCCCCTCAAACTGAGGAGTTTGAATATTTCTTCCAGGAAAATACTTTCCCCCAGTATATGAAGATATCTGGCAGGGGAGGTTACTTGGTTTCTCTGCATTAGTGAATGCCCTATTGCCAGTGAGGTCAAAGGCTTGGCTCTGACTTATGTGGTAGGGCAAGTTTTGGGGGGTATTTGATATGAACAGAAGACTGAGACTTACAACTGCAACAGCTCTCTTGTGGGGATTTTAATCCTGTGGTGCCTTCCCTCCCATCCTCACACTCTTCAAATCTGGGTATTGCTTGGGCAAACTCTGGTTTCTCTTGAAAATGGATTTAGCCCATCTAGTGGAGCTGGGAGTCGCCTGTGCCCATGGCTGATGGGATGTGGTACTGTAACATACACTGGTAACTTGATTTGTATACTTAAATGCATTTTGTATGGAGACTAATATGCTAAAGTCACTTGTAAATTATTCATAATTAAATGGTGGTAAAGCTTTGCTGATTTTCCCAGGTCTCTGCATCGTTATTGTCTCTCAGCCCAAGGATTCCCCTTGCAAAGATTTCTTTCTGCTATATAACTGCTCCCTAAGTTTCAAATGCCCCATTTATGAATACGCTGGAAGGATAATCAGCAGGTTGCACATTCCCCATAGCCGTGATCCTGCCATCCCTTCCCTTTTGCCCAGCGACCCAATGGATCTCATCTAGCCCAGTGTCTACTTCTTATCTCCTCTCTTTTTCCTTAAAGGAACCCCTCCTTTTCTTCTCTTAATGACAACTCAGCTTCATCTCTGGCATTCTTGGTCACACGTATGGAAATCTTCACCTTTGCCCGGGTATCTCTGCACAGAATGAAAAAAAGTCCCAATCTGTAACTGGCTGGAGAAACCCACACGGATGAGATCCTGAATGTACCCAATTTATTTCCTTTGGTATGCTTCAATACTGGAGTGATGTCAGGAAAGGATACCTCAGCCTTCCCCATCTGGGCCTAGTTTATTCCATCTGTGAGTCAAAAAAAAAAAAACCACCCTCCAGAAAGTAGGGGCAGGGCTAACGATTGCTACCATTTATATAAAGCTTCCTTAGTAAAGATCTACTTTGAGCCTCGCAGCAAGCCAGTGAGGCAGGCCTACGATTTAATAATAAACTACAGCAGTTGTTACCCCCATTTTACAGATGATAATCAAGGTTACTGGGTGTCAGAGCTGGGGATCTTGGTCCAGGTCTAGCACTCGTAAGCCCTCTGCTCCTATTCCCCTAACTCCACGGCACCCTCTTCGGCTTCGGTGCCAGATCAGCCGAAGCCTGCCTGTCTGCTCTGGGTACTTTCCGAGGGCAGGCTGCCAGGTCTAGCTGGGGGCACCGGGAGGTGAAGAAAGGCCGAGCCACGGGCTGCCCGGCTGCTCGATACAAATGTAGCCATCGCTATCGGGCCGCGGGGAAAGACCTCCGCCCGGCCACGCGCCGCAGAACCTCGCCGGCTGTTGGGGCCGCCGTGCCTCAGTTTACCCCGCTCCCTGGACAACGACGGGGCCGGCGTGCCGCCCGCTCCGTCAGGCTTTACTCTTCGGCCCAAGGGGGCAGCCGGGGCAGCCGCAGGGACCCCCCCCCCCCCCCCCCCCGGGCCCGGGGGCCCCCCCAAACGAGCAGGCACCCCTCGCAA
>NW_020954597.1:431086-479697 GCF_900497805.2 Vombatus ursinus | reverse complement strand
CCTTAGCCGGCTTCCTCTTCGGCAACATCAACGAGGCCGGGCAGCTGGAAGGAGACGGCGTCCTGGACAAGGTGAGGCTGGCTGGGCGGCGGGCCCGTGCCTGGCCCCTGCGACCCCCGACGGAACTCCGGCACAGTTCGGGGTCTGCCAACTAAGCCGTGCCATCTCTGTGCCCGGGCGAGCTCCCCTCCCCCTGTCCGGGCCTCCGTTTGCTCAGCTGCCCAGCCAGAGGGTTGGGGTTGGAGCGGGCGACCTGCCTAGCCTCTCCCAGCCCCGCTGCTGTGATCGCGCTGATCCGAGGAGGGCATTTGGTTTAGCCCCTTGCCCCCAGGCAGAAGCTCGGCTCTCGAGCGTTCGGAACGGAGAACTCTGCCCATTGTCCGAAGCTGTGTAGGAAGGGAGACTTCACAGACCCCTTGAAGTGTTCCATTTCTGTAAGATCTCACCTGCCTTCTTTCCCACGCCCAATAGAATCCGCTCCCGCAATTCCAAGTCTTTTCTCTCAACCTTGTGTACACATGCAGAGGGTTACTTCTTAGCGTTGCTTCCTCATTTGTTTAGAAACTGTGGAGCCATCCCCTTGGCTGTCTTCTAAGCAAAACCACCCCAATTTCTTGAACTTTTCTTGGAGAATGCATTTTTCTTCCCTTTAGTTATCTTGGTCATTCATTCCTTTTGGAAATCTTCCCGGGTGCTTCATACCCCCTTTTAAAGTATGGTGACCAGAAATGGACACAGTACTTTTGAGGAGTGGAAGGATGATTTCCCAACCTATACAGGTTACATTCTTTTAGCAGGTCCAAAGTATCTTGTTGCTTTATGGATATGTTTTATGCTGGAGTAAGAATGCAAACCTAAACGTGAGAGAGCGGTATCTAGTTAGGGGTCCTCTATCTCATTTCTCAGGAGTCTAAGAAGCACTTGGCAGGCCTTGGGGCTTTGGGTCTTGGCAATCTGATCACTGAAATCACTGCAAGCGAAGGGGAAGTGACTGGAACTGATGGCGCCTTTGTGGATGAAGAAGGTGAAATTGGGGTCTCGGATATTTGGGAGTGCGGTGTAGGAATGATCTGGGGGAATCTGGGTTGGTTTCTCCCGTGGATACCCTTTTTCCCCTCCAGGTTGGGTTAAGAGCACTGAAGATGCCGTAGACTATTCTGACATCACTGAGGTGGCAGAAGACGAAAGCCGAAGATACCATCAGGCGATGACCAGCTTGCAGCCATCCTGCCCCTCAGGTGATTCATGGGGAGCTGTCAACATTCTTCCATCCCAGGGCTGTGGTGACCACCCCTGGCCCCAGCTTTGGGGCCCAGTTACTGCCATGGTCCCTGCTATCTGTGCCTTGGATCTGCTTTTCTTCCTTTCTCAGCTTAGTTCCAAGAAGTCTTCAGCCAGTCTGTTTTCTTTTGAAGTACTCACCAGGACACCATATTGAAAGTGCTTCATTCTTCCTTCTGTTAAGTCGTGGATACATTGCTGCCATTTGGTAACTGCCAAGCAATGATGGTAGCAATCTCTTCTGCCTTATCAGCTAGCTCTTGAGCACCCACAGGGATCAAAAGAAATGATATTTGCAAAGTGCTTGGCATGTAGTGGGTGCTTAAGAAATGTTTTATCGACTGACTGAGTAGGGTTGCAAACCTGGGGGAGAACAAGAGGACAGTGTTGAAAATAATGGGGGAATTGGAAAAGGGATGAGGAAGAGCTCAGTGTGGTACGTGTGACAGTGTGTGAGAGAGGGGGGGGGGCATGTGATAAACACATCTTCAAGTTTAGTGGTTGGGGCATCTCAGTGAAGGGGGGCTGTCGATCATAGGAGCCAGATGATTGGGAAGAAGGTATGTGGTTAGGGCTGGCAGTACAGCTGTGGAAGTGAACAGCACGCTGGTACAGGGAGAAGGGACTGAGCGGGGAGAGATGAGCAAGGGGGTTCAGCATTTCGCTTTGAGGGACGATCAGTTAAAGAGCAGGCGGCAGAAAACACAGAAGGAGTGGTTAAAAAGCGAGAGATCCAGGAGAGCGATACTCTGGACTTAGAGGCTAGAAAGGCATATCAAGGTGTGTCGCATGCGTTTCAGAGCTAGAGTAAGAAGGTCAGGGATGCAGGGGTGGAAAGGGGAGGCTAAGAAGTCTTCAGGGGAAAAGGGGGAAAAGGTTGCACATGGTCCAGCTGAGTCCCCCTAATTCCCCAGTAAGGTTATGTACACGTGTGCATGGTGTGGTGTTCGGCTGTGTGGACATTCCATCTTTTCCTCAAAGAAGAGGCTGCATCTCCTGTGTGTTCTGCAGGGGTCTGCACGGTGCCCTGTGGGGATGGGGTGCTCCGTATTTGGGAAAGACACCAGGCTAGCCCCTGACTCCAGGGAAGGCATGCTGACTGGCCTGTCTCTTGGGTTTCTTAGATGATGATGATGATGATGACTATGATGCAGACTGTGAAGACATCGATTCCAAGCTGATGCCTCCCCCACCTCCCCCACCAGGACCCATGAGGAAGGATGATGGTCAGGACCCCGCTGTGTGTGGTAAGTGTCCCCTCAGAGCCACCATTCTTTGGTGTATTGCCCCAGGAATGAGCAGGCCAGCGTGGTCTGAAGCCCAGCCTGGAGTAGAAAGGCATGGGGCTAGTCAGCAAAACTGAACTGCTGGGAAGGAGTGCAGGACTGGTTAGAAATCATTCCTTGCATGCATCTTGGAATGTGCCATAGATCTCTGAGTTTGGTCTTGACTCCCCTGGGGTGATATTCCTGCACAGCTAGTACTTACCACCCCTCTGGGCTTTCTTCACTTAATGCAGCTTCTCACATGAAACCTCCAAAGCTTAACTGCCGTGTGGAAGTTTACCTTTCCAAATATTTGGAATGATTTTCCAGTGTGCTTAAGTCAATATGACAGTGTAGATGTCTATCTTAAAGAAATGGCTTATTGGGCCAACAGACCTGTCAGGCCAGCAGGACCCTTCAGAGGTGATCTTAGTAGAGAGGCATTGTGGTGGACTTGTTGGAGTTCTAGACTTCAAGTCAGGAAGGCTGGGATTTGGATTTTTCCTCAGATATATTTCTTGGTCTAGGCAGGTTACTTCACCTTGGGGCCCAAGTTCAGCCTGAAGTAGGTAGTAATATTAGTGTCCCCCCCCCCCCCCCCCGGGGGACAAAAACGCCCCCCCCCCAGCCGCCGTAAGTACCAAATTAGTGTATGTGTATGCTTTGTAAACCTTAACAAAGACTAGCTATTATTAATTCTGATCACTATCTGTATATCTTTTTTTTAAGTGCACAGTTCCCCCTCCCATGGCTGGGTCATTTGGGAGAATCCTGGCCTCCTTTGAGAACAAGTTTCAGTTTGAGGTTACTTTTAGCCCTTGATGTTTCAATTTTTACCGATTTCTTCTCGATTTGCCCTTAGTGGAAGTACACCGCTGTTGGTTTTCTCTTTTCTGGCTTTTTAGTTTGTAGGTTAAATTATCCCAAATTCCATTAACCTTTCCTCATAGGTCTGGTTTTCCAGGCGTTTTCCTTGTTATACTTAGCTTGTCACACATTCTCTAGGTAATGGTGCCCAGGACTGGACACGATATCGCCTGACTCTCACAGAGTCTAATAAGACTTGCCCTTTGCTCGTGTTCCGGCGTCTTCCCCAGTCTTCTTTGGGCTTACAGAGAGGCCTGTGGTGATGCAGTCTATGTTTTGTCCTCTTGTTACAACCTTAGGGATGCGGGTGTGAGGTGCAGTGACAGGAATTCTGTGAGTGATTGGCGCCTCCACTCCATTGGTGCTTCTCTCTCCTGTTGCAGCAGCGTCAGAGGATGGGGATGGCATCATTCTGCCCTCTATCATTGCCTCTTCCTCTGCCACCTCCGAGAAGGTCGACTTCAGTAGTTCTTCAGACTCAGAATCTGAGATGGGCCCACAGGAAGCGAGACAGGCGGAGTCAAAGGAGGGCAAGCTCACTCTCCCTTTGGCTGGGATCATGCAGCGTGACTCCACAAAAGTGCTACCTAGTGTCACCGATCTTTTTCCCGAGTTTCGGCCAGGCAAGGTATGGTGGTTTTTTTATATTTTAGGAGGGTTGTAATGTGAAGGTGGAGAGAGAGAGAAGGGAAAGGGACAGCTCAAGCAAGCTTGGTAGAGCACACGGGCAATGGAAAAGAAGACCATGTATTTGGCTTCTGATAGCTTCAGCCTTCTAAGGTATGAATGGAAAACAATGGAAAAAATCCCATCAAACGTTTCTTTACTACTTTACCTACTGTTTGTAGACCGTGAAGCTTAAGTGCTGGAAATTTAAAACAATTACACGTTATAATAACTGTCATGATATATCACGTAGCCTAAATTATAAGAGCTCCTGTTTGGATAGTGCTCTAAGTCTTCCTTGCCAAAGTGGGAAGGAGCATAATTATGATGAACCCTATTGAAGCATATGGAGCTAGTAAGTGTCAGGGGTAGAACTTACACTCAGGCCTCCTGACTACAAGCCCAGGGCTCGTTTTACTCTGAACCCGCTGCTGTTCTTCTGTGTGCTCTAGAAAGGGGATGCTACAAAGACCGATGAGTGGAATCCCCAAGGTTACATGGTAAGTGCAGTAGAGAAGGGGCTGATCGTTGCTGGGGGAGGCAGGCACAAGAGGAAAGGTTGTTACTGATCCAGGCGAAACAAGGAAGGCTTCGTGAAAGTAGCATTTGAATTGGATGATCAGGACTAAAACAAGCCAGCTATTGGAACTGAGACCTTATGCTGGTGGGTGGCCAAATACATGACAAACCTTCATTTGAGGGAGAGTTCTACACAAGATGTTGAATCAAGAATGGCCGTAATCTAAGTGTTTTTGTGTCTTGTGCTCCACGTGGCCTGTGCTCTATGGGAATTGAGGGATAGTATTTCTGGAGTAGCAGAGTTCTTGTCATACTCTTTCCTGGGATTTTACAGCTGGATAGATTGATGGGAGAAGTGACTTATGCTCTTCTAGTTGCAAAAAAAGGATAATAGCAGGGGTGGCGTGATTGTTTTTCCTTCCATTTGTAGGCACAGGACCAGCATTTAGAAACCCAGACTTGTCCCCTGCAGCTGTGTAAACCTCGGTACTATCTTCTGCCCGATGTGCTCCTGTCTCAATCTTGGACTTTGAGACTGATGCAGCAACGCTCTTTCTGTTCTAGGTGTTGCGCTTCCTTCGTCTCTTTGGCCCAGGGAAGAATGTTCCATCTGTTTGGCGGAGTGCTCGAAGAAAGAGGAAGAAAAAGCACCGAGAGCTGACACAGGAAGACCAAATCCAGGAAGGCGAGTGCCCTGGAGACCCTGAGGTGGAGAGAAAATCACCGTGGGCCTATGAATTTGCTCCCCCTCCCCCTCCAGAGCAGTGTCTCTCAGATGACGAGGTAGGTACAATAGAGGCTAGACATCCCAGTGGGCTGAGTTTCCTGACAGTTACCAGTAGAGAATCCTGGCTTAATCTCGAAGACTTCCCCGACTGATGATGGGAGGAATATGATGGGGGAGGGCAAACCTCGATTCAGGGTCTGATGAGTTGAAAGTCTTGAAGAGTAGGTAAGATGTTCTTGGTAACGTCACTCCATGGCTTCTTCTAGCCTTAGCTTTCGGCAAGGACATCTTTTGCTTAAACACTCCTTGGGATTGTTTGAAGTCATTTCGTTATGACTCTGTTGCCTCTTAGCAACCACAGAAAGTCTGGGTTCTTTTTCTTGGTCGATAAAAGACATTGCCAATATAGAAATTGGTGCTTTGAGACTCAAGGAAGGATAGGCCTCTTCACATCTTTCCCTGTTCTACTGTAGATCACGATGATGGCTCCTGTGGAGTCTAAGTTTTCTCAGTCAGCTGGAGACATAGACAAAGTTACAGACACCAAGCCAAAGATAGCCGAGTGGCGCTATGGTCCTGCCCGCTTGTGGTATGACATGTTGGGTGTCCCTGAAGATGGCAGCGGGTTTGACTATGGCTTCAAACTCAAAAGTGCAGAAGATGAGCGGTCAACGAAGCCAGGGATGGTGGAGAAGGTGAGGTGCTTTGAAGTGAGGAGACAAGGGAACAGACTGTAAGATGTGCCTCATTGTGCCTTGGGCCTTCTTTGCCAACTTAGCTATTCAACAGCAGGTAATAAGAGGAGTTCATCTAGTGCTGGGGTTGGTCTCTGAGTCTTTGACTGGGAATCCGTGGCCAGTTTTGGAGCTGTGGCAAAGGACAGAAGAGCGCTCTGCTTGACTTGATGTTGGGAGGAGGCCGGGAGACGAGCAGTTTTGTCCTTCCCCTGCTCTGTGTTGTGCTTTTCCACTCAGCTTTTTAAATTGAGTGTCCTTCTTAAGTCACGGGTACCACGTGAGCATGCTTTCACAGAGTGGATGCCAAAGGCAGAGGGCTTGCTTTGTCCAGACGTGAGGCCTGAGGTCCCAGCATCCTGACACCTTCTCTGCTAATGCAGGATTTGGGTGTGTTGGAGGAAGCGGGGGATCTTCTGGCCGATGAGAACTTCCTGATGGTTACCCAGCTCCACTGGGAGGATGACATCATCTGGGATGGGGAGGACATCAAACACAAAGGGACAAAGCCTCAGCGGGCCAGCCTTGCTGGCTGGCTTCCGTCCAGCATGACCAGGAATGCCATGGCATACAATGCTCAGCAAGGTGGGATGGGGAGAGGTTCCATTTGGGTGCAGCTGTGACCTTGGGGGTGGTGAAGCCAGGGGAGTGTTAGGATCGGGCCCCGGGCCTACCACTTGATGAGTCTCCTCTGCTAACCAGCTAGTGAGGACTTTACTTTCTACCTAAAAACAAAGCTCGAAGGTTATCACTGAAGTTGTAGAAATCTGTCTGACTCTTGAGTGCTTTGTTTTTATAGTACATCTTCCTTTCTGAAACACATCTCTCAGCTCTGCTTTAGGGAAATAAAAAAGTGAAAAATGCTGCTTTCTCCAAATCAGAGATGTGTTTGTTTCTCCTCAGGCAGAGAGCTAGATAACTCTCCTGGTATCATTTGCTCTCTTCATCTCCCCTTATTCACGGCTGAATGAGCATTCAGCCATTCCTCACTTGCCCATTATGAAGGACCCCTCTCCTGTCTTGAATAGGTTTTACTGCCACTCTGGATGACGACAAACCTTGGTACTCCATTTTCCCAATTGACAACGAGGAGCTGGTGTATGGCCGCTGGGAAGACAACATCATCTGGGATGCCCTGGCCATGCCTCGGCTCTTGGAGCCTCCTGTCTTGA
Organism: Vombatus ursinus; assembly: GCF_900497805.2. Lineage (NCBI taxonomy): Eukaryota > Metazoa > Chordata > Mammalia > Diprotodontia > Vombatidae > Vombatus > Vombatus ursinus. Next base: position 472,466 of record NW_020954597.1, on the reverse strand, counting down.
CGCTCGATCCGAATGATGAGAATCTTATACTGGGTATGGCAGTGGCCAGGATCAGTGTTCTTTTTCCCATCTGTGTAGCTGACTTGTAGGATCCAACGGCAGGAAAGAACTAGGGTGTAATGGGTTGAGGCGGGGGAGTCGGGGAGGGGGTGCAGGGAGGAATACAACCTACCTTGCTACGTGCTGGGGGCTGGAAGAGCCAGTTTCAGATTGTGCTTGGAAGAAAGCAGTGAGCTGGGGAACATTTAGAATTGCTGCTGTGGCTGCTGGTTCCTAATTTTTAAGAATGGTTTTGGGAGAACATCAAGTATTTGAGTAGTAGCAAAATACGTATTCACACATAAATTTTATATATTATGTAAAATTATATACATACATAAAATCGTACATATCTATATACACACGGTATGTCTATGTAAACACACGCACGTGAGCACGCGCTCGCGCGCGCGCACACACACACACACAGTTTGGGGTGGGACAAGCTCCCTCCCTGTTTGTCAGCCTAGTAAGGGAACGCAGAAAAAGGTTTCCGGTTTTCCTTAAACCTTAGAGATTGGGGAACCCATCTGTTTACTGGTCAGCCGTTCTGCTCATCTGAACCTGTTTCCTCATCTGTAAACAGAGGGGATTGGATTGAATGTTTTCTCGGGGTTACACCTAGAACCACAAAGGACTCTCAGGAAGGGAGATGGATCTTCCTGAAGGGTGTTCCTGAGCCGTGTTTGTTTGATTGTCAGAAATACCCGATGAAAAGGAAGAGACAACATCGAATTCCCCGTCGAAGGAGAATAAGAAGGAATCCTCTTTAAAGAAGAGTCGAATCCTCTTGGGAAAAACGGGAGTTATCAAGGAAGAGCCCCAGCAGGTCTGTGAGGGGGTTCGTGGGTTCGGGTGTGGGGATCTTTGGGCAATCGAGGAGCTCTCTGAGTGATGTCCGTTTGCTGTGGGTGATCAGAATATGTCCCAGCCGGAAGTGAAGGACCCTTGGAACCTGTCCAACGACGAGTTTTACTACCCCAAGCAGCAGGGCCTTCGCGGTACCTTTGGGGGGAACATTATACAGGTAAAAGCAATTTTCTGTGAAGGGAGAAGTGGGTAGGTCCTTGGGGGCTGTTGGCTGGCACTGGCTCAGTTCTCCAGTCAGAGCCTGCGTGTTGCCTCTTTCAGCATTCAATCCCTGCGGTGGAGCTCCGGCAACCCTTCTTCCCCACCCACATGGGCCCGGTCAAACTCCGGCAGTTCCACCGCCCGCCTCTGAAGAAGTACTCCTTTGGGGCCCTGTCCCAGCCAGGTCCCCACTCTGTCCAGCCCCTGCTGAAACACATCAAGAAGAAAGCCAAAGTAAAGCCTTTCTGGGCGGGCGGGGATAGGAGCAGGGTTGGGGGGGAGGGTGGTGGTGGGGGCAGGAAGGTGTTTCTCTGTCTTTGGATGAAGTGCATTGAGCTCGGCTTTGTGCTCTGATGTGGACTGTGCTTTCTCTGTGCTGGGCAGATGAGAGAACAAGAACGCCAGGCCTCAGGTGGTGGGGAGATGTTTTTTATGCGTACACCCCAGGACCTGACAGGCAAAGATGGAGACCTGATTCTTGCTGAGTATAGTGAGGAAAACGGTCCCTTAATGATGCAGGTCGGCATGGCAACCAAGATAAAAAACTACTATAAACGGGTGAGTTTGTTTAGGGAATTTGCCTGCTGTTGTCATTATATACGATGATGATGTTATAATATAGGTTTGTGTTCATCCTCTACCCCTTTAGCCCATGAGCTCCTCTGGGGACAGAATTGTGTTTTTGCTATACTTCATCCTATCCCGGAGGGGCTCAGTATAGCTCTCTGCTCACTTAGAGGGGTATGCCATCTATGTTTGCTCACACTGAGTCTGTTTTCTTCTTCCCAGAAACCGGGGAAGGACCCTGGAGCCCCTGATTGTAAGTATGGAGAAACGGTTTATTGTCACACATCTCCTTTCCTGGGCTCTCTCCACCCTGGCCAGCTTTTGCAGGTGAGGAATTCCTTCCCCTTCCCATTCTCTGAAACCTCCCCCCTCCCCCAAGTTATAAGTCTAGTCTAAAGGAAAGAATAGATGGGGGCGGGTCATTCACGGGAGGATCTGAATGGCGTCATCAAGGCAATGCTAATCAACCTCGAAGTCGCTAACCTTCATGGGAGGCTAACAGTGGAGTGGATAATAAAAACAAATTGGGTTTTTTTAAAAGGGGGGTGGATTTTTGTTCCTAAATATCTTATTCTTAGACTAAGATGAAAATGAATTCCTTTTTCGCAAGCATAGGTGAGGAGAGGGAGCTCAGGGTGACACAAAGAAGTCAACCTGGAGTTAAAAATTTGCTACGGCTAATCCCCAAAGTGCATATTGCCATATATGGAAAATTGAGACTTGGCCATATTAGTCACGGTCACTTTGGAGTAACGAGCATGCCTGAGCCGTGCCATCTGTAGCCTCCAGTCCCAGAGATTACCTTGGGTTCTTTCTAAAGAGTCCATATGCTGTCTCTCCCTCAAGCCTTCTTGTGCTCTGCTGTAGGGTACCGCTGTGCTCTCCAGCTTTGCCTCGCCTTCTCTGGTGGACATCCTGCCATTTCTTCTGTTTCGTGGGCCTTCTAATGTTGGCTGAGCTCTACTTCACCGCCTCAGCCTGTTTTCCTGGCTTGCTGCTGTTGCTTCCTTCATTTCTGTGTATACTTCTAGCATTAAGCATCTTCTTCAGACTGTGGCACCCCCTTTCTGGTCTTTGTTTCTCTCCTCTTTTGTATCTTTTTTCCCCACATCCATATGCTGAACAGCTTTCCTCTTCAGTTGTTCTTAAAAGCCATTCCTAAATTCCTAGGCCTCTAGGGACAGTTGATCTTTATGTATCTTGCCTTTTGAGAAAAAGAGACTTACCCCTGTGCATCTGTCTCCCTGAAGGGTGGGTTTCTTCCACAGGTTGTAGTTGGGTTTATTTCCTGAGATGGGCTACTGAGCACGAGCTGTACTTAACTCTATATTCTCTTTTGGAATTCTGGGATTTTATTGGTGCCAAATACAACTTAGACATCATAGAGAGCAGCTTCTTTTCTGGCCAGGCTCCTCATCAAGTGCTTTTCTGGGTCTCATTTCTCATTCCTGTATTCTCTGACAGGCATTTGAGAACAACCTCTTCCGGGCTCCAATTTATCTTCATAAGATGCCAGAGACAGACTTCCTGATTATTCGGACACGGCAGGGTTACTATATTCGGGAGCTAGTCGACATCTTTGTTGTTGGCCAGCAGTGCCCTTTGTTTGAAGTTCCTGGTCCCAACTCCAAACGGGCCAACACTCACATTAGAGACTTTCTGCAGGTCTGATTTGGTGGGATGGAACAGGAAGGGAGGGGAGCTTAGCTGACTGGGCCTGTAGAAGTCAGGTGCTTCTCGCCTTCCTTCTAGGCCCTGGAGATTTATCAAAGAGATCGTTTGTTCGTTTGTTTGTGCTTTGATTGGCAGGTTTTCATATACCGCTTATTCTGGAAGAGTAGAGACCGTCCACGGAGGATCCGTATGGAGGACATCAAGAAAGCCTTCCCTTCTCACTCGGAGAGCAGCATCCGGAAGAGATTAAAGCTCTGTGCTGACTTCAAGCGCACGGGTAAGCCATGGTAGTGGCAGCTGTGCATTGACCTTACCTCCCTTGAAGTCCTCTTCTGACGACTGGTCTTTGGCCATTGGCTGGCCTACTGGAGGCTGTGCGTGGTGTCGAGAGAGTGGGGATTTCACTTCCTGAGTCTTTTCCAGGGATGGACTCAAACTGGTGGGTGCTGAAAACCGATTTCCGTTTACCAACTGAAGAAGAGATCCGAGCCATGGTGTCTCCAGAGCAGTGCTGCGCTTATTACAGCATGATAGCTGCAGAGCAGCGGCTGAAGGTAACTCGCCAACTTCTCCTTCCTCATGGCCGCCCCTGAGCTGTGTTTCCCCTTGGCTTTAGAGGAAGATTCCAGGGGCTTCATGGGAGATGCTGCCTGGTTTTTCCATCTGGAAAAGATTCTGAATGGATGGATGAGGCGCCTCCTGTGTTCTGAGGCACTGGGAAAGTTACTTTGTTTCTCCATCTGGGTGGTGATTGGCAGCTATGTGAGCAATGAAGTCCCTTGCGGCTTGTTCCCTGTATCCAACCAGGCAAGCCTGAATGCTGCAGGTGTAGTGTGGAGGAGAAAGCTCGCATATGGTTCCAGTTCTGTTCCTTCCAGAATGGGCAAGGACCAGGGGGCCTGAGCTGGTTGGTTCCTTGCCCCATAGGGCTTCAGCTGTGAGGAACTTAAGTTGAGACTTGAATTTAGGAAGTGAGGAATCTTCACCGTGAGTCTCTAGCGCCTGTTGACTTAGCTGGCCTGTAATAAGTGCCTGGAAAGCTGCTGAGGACACTGCAGCTCTGTCCCCTAAGGACCTAATCTGGTGTTCAGCCTAATGTGGTTGCCTTTGTCTCTGCCCTGAGGACATAAGGGTGGCGTGGTTCTGTTGGTTGGTTGACTTGGCATCACTTTTTCCCTCTCTAGGATGCTGGTTATGGGGAAAAGTCTTTCTTTGCTCCGGAAGAAGAGAATGAAGAAGATTTCCAGATGAAGATTGATGATGAGGTAAACCTTGTGCTGATTCCTGTGAGCTAGCCTCATCCATTCTTCCTTGCTGTCTTTCCCTTTGGCAGCCAGTGTGATAGTTCCCCAGCTGTGTGCTGGTGTCTTAGGAATGCCATCTCCCATGGCGATTTTCAGCCTGTTGCCAAGAACAGAAGCAGGAAAGGGAAGTCAGCCATGCTATGGAGGGAAGTGGTTCCATGCTCTCCTGTGCTGAGGTGCGGGGTGTGGGGAGAGAGGCAGCTGCTGACTTAGAAAAGCTACGAAATGGTCTTAGAGCTTGGAGCCAAGAACTAACCACTGAGTACACACTGTACCTCTGACACATGCTTGCCTCGGTTTCCTAAATTATCGAGTGTGATCAGTAACATGATTTCAACACCCGAAGAAGACTGGACCATTTATAAACGGGGAGAGTGGAAAGAGCCTTACGGCCAATAGGTAATGGGCCTTGAACTGATGTTGGTGGGGCAGGGACAGCTGTTAACTGCTCACATTCAGAAAGCTTGGGGGCGTCAAAGCAACCACGAGAAGAAAAAAGCCTATGCTTCAGTGGTCATTTTCATTTGCTTATTGATGTGAGCTATAGTTCTGGGGTGGAGGGAGCTGGCGGTGAAGTTCTGAATATTGAAGAGCGTGTCTTCACCATGGTCAGCCAGCTAACCCACTATTGAGATAAGAAGAGACAGGAGAACAGTGCTCTGTGCACCTTTAAAGGTCTACTTGTTCTTTTTGGGGGGTGTCGGGGATACTTTCCTGTAGGACATGCCACCAGCATTCCAAACTCTCCTTTCTGGTCCAGGTGCGTACTGCTCCCTGGAACACTACGAGGGCGTTCATTGCAGCCATGAAGGGCAAGTGTCTCCTGGAAGTGACTGGGGTGGCAGATCCTACAGGGTGTGGGGAAGGCTTCTCCTATGTGAAGATTCCAAACAAACCAACCCAGCAGAAGGTGAGGCTGTGGCCAGAGCTGTGAGGGCGTGTGTGAGGCGACTTCACTAGTGGGGGCATTGCCTGCAGACTTGACTAGAGGGCCCTTCAGAGTGGTAGGCTAGTAGCAAGAGTAGATATTCTGGGGTTTCCTCATTGTTCTATGTTTTGAGATAGGATGACAAGGAACCCCAGCCAGTAAAGAAGACAGTCACGGGAACCGATGCAGATCTCCGTCGCCTCTCTCTAAAAAATGCCAAGCAACTTCTCCGTAAATTTGGTGTGCCGGAGGAAGAGGTTGGTGTGGAGGAGGCTGACTGGGCACTGTATGGAAGGTAAAGCCAGGAGTCAGGTGTGAGGGGCAGTCTGGGGATTCCTGAGGTAGGTTGGGTAATGCTAGTGAATGTATTCTCCGCACAGGGCCTAGCCTCCTCAAAGCCTTCCACTTCATCCGCTTGCTTTTGTGGTCCCACAGTCCCTCAGCTTGTTTCCAGAATCATTGGAAGAGCTGAATGTGTGTCTACATGTGCATGTTGTCACAGATCAAGAAGCTATCTCGGTGGGAAGTAATCGATGTTGTGCGCACCATGTCAACAGAACAGGCTCGCTCTGGAGAGGGGCCCATGAGTAAATTTGCCCGGGGGTCAAGGTTTTCGGTGGCTGAACATCAGGAACGTTACAAAGAAGAATGTCAACGGATCTTCGACTTACAGAACAAGTGTGTTGCTAAAATGCTGTTAGCAGCCAAAGTTGGAAAGGGTAGAAGGGCAACAATCCTCAAGGTCTCCCAGAAACGTAACTGGGTAGGCAAGAGTCTGAGATTCCAGAGGAAGCCATCTCAGGGCAACTTAGCGTCTGGAGTAAGGCTGTCGGGGAGCCCTCTCGCTGTCCTGAGTGACATGAGAGTGGATGTGAAAGGGACAAAGGGGGCCAGGGCAATTTATCTTCATGGCTTCTTTGGGTCTAGGAGAAGTGGTAAGGCAGACAGATTGGCTTTGGGGATGGCTTGGTGGAAGGATTGGTTTGCCATTGGTCCCCCTTTGGCTTGCTGTCCCCTCTAGCTGGCACGGGGCTATAGCACTTCATCAGACTTGCTTTTTGTGACTAGTCTGGTCTTTCTGTTTGAGTCTCTCTAGCATCTTAGCAACTTTGAAGTGGCCCCTAGTGATGTTCATTTCTTGGCTTGCCTGTTCCAATTCTGTAGCTCTTTGGACTATACCTTGGTGTTGGTCTTTTTTTTTTTTTTTTTTTTTTTCTGGTTTTCATATTGGTTTTACTTTCAGAGTTTTGGCATCGACTGAGATTTTGTCAACTGACACTGACAGCAGCTCGGCTGAGGACAGTGACTTTGAAGAAATGGGAAAGAACATTGAGAATATGCTACAGAACAAGAAAACCAGCTCTCAGCTATCAAGGGAGCGGGAGGAGCAGGAGCGGAAGGAATTACAACGAATGCTACTGGGTGAGGAAGGTGCCAATGACAAGGAAGCGGGCAAGAAAGAGAAGAAGGACAAAAAGGGACTGTGTACGTAACACAACATGATATGCGGCAGAGTGTGGCGCAACAGGAAAAGTGGGGGATGAGATTAGAGAAGCCAGAAGATTGGTAAAAAGGTGGATTGGACTTTGAAGCCCAGTAAAGGAAAAATCAGAGAGACAGAGAGACCTCCCTCCCTGCATTGGGAATGATGGGAACTTGCCATCTCCAATAGTTGACGTTGGCTTGAAAGCAGCCTAGGCGCGCCGATAGCGTGAGGGTGGCCAGGGAAGGTAGCTTGGTGACGTTGCGATGAACAGAACCTCTTGTTTCCCTTGCATTCCCTTGAATATCGTCTTCCAAATCACCATTCCGTACTGTCGTGTTATGTGTCTTCGCTCAGGGCAATGAAGATGCTAGCTCCTCAGGGTTCCAGGGGAAGGGTTTGAAAGACCATTTCTCTCACCAACAGTGAGCTCTGGAGGCTCTCACAAGGACGATGACACAGCCTCTGTGACCAGTCTTAACTCCTCAGCCACGGGTCGCTGCCTTAAGATTTACCGTACCTTTCGAGATGAAGATGGAAAGGAATATGTCCGATGTGAGACTGTGCGGAAGCCTGCTGTCATCGATGCCTACGTACGCATACGGACAACAAAGGACGAAGAATTCATGTGAGTGTGTGGGCCCTGGCCTTCTACAAAAAAGGGAAAGCATTGAAGGACCAGGCCTCAGTTTGCCCTTCAGCCACAGTGGCAAAGGTTAGACAGTGCTGATTTTGAGCTAGGAGTCCTGGTCACTCAGTTTTACTTCACTTCCTGGGGAGCGCTGATTTACATTGGATTTTCTTGGGGATGAGGGCATCTGAACTAAATTTGGGAAAGTCACATTTTCAGTTTCATGTGTGGATTTTTTAAAAAATGATGTTTGGCTGTTTTGATGGCCCTTGGGGGATGTGTTAAGCTTCCCTAGGATGAGGAGAGAATGTTCGTTCCTCTTACCAACAGTTTCTCTGCGTGGGAATGGAACAGGCTTCCATGGAAGGGGAGATGTTCTGTGTCTAGGCTTGCATGAGGCCCTGTATTATGTTACCATCGTTGCTATCACAAGCCCCATTATACTTGGGTAGATTCTCCCATCACTGGGATGCTGATAGTGCCGGAAATGTGTTCATTTTAGTCGGAAATTTGCCCTGTTTGATGAACAACACCGGGAAGAGATGCGGAAGGAACGGCGAAGGATCCAGGAACAGCTGAGGCGGCTCAAACGGAACCAGGAAAAGGAGAAGCTCAAGGGTCCTCCTGAGAAGAAGCCCAAGAAAATGAAGGAACGTCCTGACTTGAAGGTAACTGTAATGTGTGCCCCAGTGGATAATGTGTGGGACTTGAAGTTAGGAAGACCCGAGTTCAAATTCTGCCTCAGACATCTGCTAGCGGTGTGTGTCTACGTGTACAGTATGTGTGTGTACGTATATATACATGTGTATGTGTGTGCACGCATATATGTATGTGTAATGTAATATATTGTATGTGTGTGTGTGTGTGTGTGTGTTACACACACACACACACACACACACACACATACTCACATTTGTATTGGGTACCGTCTAGGGAGGTTCAATTTCCAGCCCCATTTCACAGGTGAAGCAGACTTAGGGCATTCAAGCCAGACTTGCTCCTTCCTTCTGGAGACTAATGTTCCCCACTTCCAGGAGCACAGCTCCATATTCTGATACCCTGTTTATTCCCTGCCCTTGTTTGAAGTTTCTTCCCAGTTCCAAATAGCTCACACTTGGCATGGACATCTTTTTGGATTCAGGTATAGTTTCATTTGTGCAATTTTGCGCAATTGTTTTTACTCAAGGGGCCTTTGGACGATGGGGTAGATAGACACAGGTCAAAGGCAGAAAATCTGAGGCTGTACCTAGTTTACTTGCTTTGTGTCTGTCACTCGGCACCGCTAAACATGGCAGTTGTTCACCTCTGACTCGTAACTTTCTTTTTCACAGCTAAAATGTGGCGCTTGTGGTGCCATTGGGCACATGAGGACAAACAAGTTCTGCCCTCTGTATTACCAAACCAATGCTCCACCCTCCAACCCTGTTGCCATGACGGAGGAACAGGAGGAGGAGTTGGAAAAAACAGTCATTCCCAATGATAATGAAGAGCTTATCAAGGTGGAAGGGACCAAGATTGTCTTGGGAAAGCAGCTGATTGAGAGGTAAGGGGTGGCGAAGCAGGAAGTGCCTGGAGTTCAGTGGTGTGTTCCTGTCAAGTGCTGGGGCTGGGCAGGGGCTGGGAGGGCTGTGACCCGTGGGGGTCGGCTGCCTGCCCTTCTTTATTTCCTAACAGAAATGCCAGGAGAGGCAGGCGCTAGAGTGGCCGGGGGATCAGGAACTCTGGGCCTGCTAATCATCTACTGCTTCCTTTGACCTTGAACTTGTCCCTTCCTTTTTTCTGAGCTTCAGTCTCCTCATCTGTAAAAAGAAGGGCTTAGATTCAGTGATCTCAGAAGTTCTTCCAACTCTAACCTTCTGTGATTCGAAACATTTCACAGTTCCCCACAGTGCCCTTAGCCACCTCCTAATAGGGCAGGATAGCTAAGGAACTCCAGTGCTTTTCTCCACCTGGCTTCTGTCCTCAGGGATCGAATAAAAAATATCACAGAGAAGCAGCCCTTTTTTTTTTTTTTTTAAAGGGAACCTGTGATCTCATCAACATAGGTACTCCCTGCAGACCACGACTCGTTCATGCCTTCTCATTCTGTGGGACTTGTCCATGCCCTCCGTAGGGGATCCACCCAATATACGGGAGGCCTTCCTTGAGGTCTCTTCACATTCTGTGGGTACCAGGGCAGCACTCAGACTGTCCATCTGTTATCCCTTGCCCTCCCTGAAACAAAAACCCATCTTTTTAACACCAATATTTTTCTGGTGACACTATATGGCTCTGAATGATGGAACACTCCAATCTCTGAAGAAAGCTGCAGCATATTACTAATGATGACTGTCGAGCAAGAAGTGGCGTAAAAGATCTCATCCAGGAGATATATGTTTGGAAAAGGAGGTAGGCCAGTCATGTAGCAAGATGGAGGGATAACCGAAGCAGCCATAAATCTATAGCGATATACTTATATATATATAATATATATATAATATATTATATATATATTATATATATATATATGTGTGTGTGTGTGTGTATATTTTTTTTAAGTTAAACTTTTTTTATCAAGTTCAGCAGCTTTATAGAAAACCCTAAATATCTGAAACTAGTTACACCGTCTTTCAAGCTCCCTTCTGAGCTTTGTTAGTATATATACCTGTATAAAACATGGCTGCAGTCAATGTGTATGTAGCCTTGGGTTTTTTTAAACTTCATCTTATTTCCTACCACATGTCTCACCACGTACTTGATACTGACAGAGATATGGTGTGGTACACCCTTGGGTTCACATACCCTGTAGTTTGCTTAACCATTTCCCTTTTGGAGGGTATTTGGGTTTGTTTCCAGTTTTTGTTTTTTAGTCATAATTCACACTGTTTGTGAAGATCTGTGTACAACATAGCCTTTTTTCCTTGCGCTGCATTCTCAAAAGTAAAATTGCTGGTTCAGAGTATATGAACAGTTCTGTAGCTTTTGCAAAATGTTGCCAGGTGGAGCCCATATGTAGGAAGGGAAATAAGAGCAGTCCTGAGCCAGTTGGCAGAAGTCATCTGTGGGGAGAGAGCAGGGGGTGAGGCTTGCCTGACTGGGGTAGGGGAAGAGTGCGGTTTGAGAACCTCCACCAGCAGCTTGGATTTCTTCGTTGTTTCCGTGCAGGTTGAGGCCTTTTTTCCCCAAGTTAGAATCATAGATTCTAGAGTTGGAAAGAACTGTAGAGATCATCTGATTCAGCTCCTTTATTTTACATATGAAGAAACTGAGGCCTAGAGAGGCCGTGATTTGCCCTGTTTCTTTTCACATTAAGTTCCAGATACTGTGAGGTCCTGTCAGAGCTGTGCCTTGGAAGAAAGATGCCTGCAGGGCTTTTGACTTAAGTTATCTTCCCAACCCCAGAATCGTTTTTAGGCGCTTCAGAAGCTCTTCTTGGGGTGGAGGGAATGGCAGTGGTCTCTGAGTACCAGCTGTGGGCCTCTGTACTACTCTTCGGCATTGTTTTTCATAGCGCGGATGAGGTTAGACGGAAATCGCTGGTTCTCAAGTTCCCTAAACAGCAACTTCCTCCCAAGAAGAAACGCCGGGTTGGGACTACTGTTCACTGTGATTATTTGAATGTGAGTCCCTGTGTTCCTTCTTCTGTGCTTCTCACTGACCCTCTAGCCCTCGAACCCTTGCTTTAGACTGGGCCAGAGGGAATGCCTTACTCAGTCACACTGTTGCTGGGCTTGCTTTCCCAGAGGGGCATGGTTGTATCTGTCTTCCTACCTTCTGACTTCCAGAGACCCCACAAGTCTATCCATCGACGACGGACAGATCCTATGGTGACATTATCGTCTATCCTGGAGTCCATCATCAATGACATGAGAGATCTTCCCAATGTGAGTACTTTGTATTTACTAGACTAAAGATGGCAAAGCCCATTCTTCTGTGTGACCTATGCTTGTAGCTATTGGTTTCTATAAAATGCCATAAATGAACCTGGATATTCCATGTTTTTACAGGTACAGAATCAAGTGGCTTTAAAAACATCAGACCCCCTTAAGAAGTTGGTTAAATTGGCCAGGGGGAGGATGGTGTGGGAAGATTTGATTCTCGGTTTAGCTGCCTGGACTTTCCAGCCTGGCTTTTAGCACTATCGGCATGTGGTTCCATCAGTAGTTTGTTTTAGGGGGAGGTGTTATCCAGACCTGCTCCCTCTGGAAGGGTTCCTTTGAAAATTGGTGGTGATTAGGCTTCTGGGGTATGGGAGAGACTTTAGGGCAGAGTTCAGTCCCAGACCCCCTTGCATCTCCTTCATATCTACTGCTTCTTTCCATTGGATCAGGTCGTCATTGCCTTTTGACAGGACTATTGTAATAATCTCCTGATTGGTCTTTTCTCTGGGCTTCCATTGCACTGCTCAGGTCCTGTTAAGATCTTCTACTTGCCTTCATTAGCTCCCCATTATTCAGTAGGCAAAGTGGAAACTCCAAAGTCTGGTGTTCAAGGCCTTCCACATGTGGCTCTAACTCTCTTGCCAACCTTCTTGTTCTGGCTGTCTTGTCCCTATGCCTTTCCTCATGTTGCCCTCCTTGTCTGAAAAAGCTTGACCCTTCCCCCCCTTTCCCTGCCTTATTTTAAGGACCAGCTCAGATGCTCCCTTTTTCATAGATACTTATCTCATCTTCCGCTTGCCCCGCTGTCCATGCTGTTCAAGTCTCTGGCTCTCTCCATCTCTTTCCCCCCTCCTCAAATTTCTCCTAACATTTTGTCTCACTTTTTGTTTTATGTTTAGCACTGTCTCTTTTATTTTATTTTATTTTAATTTTTGGCTAGACAACGGGGTTAAGTGACGTGCCCAGGGTCACACAGCTAGTAAGTGTCAAGTGTTTGGTCTGAGGCCGGATTTGAACTCAGGTCCCCCTGAATCCAGGGCCGGTGCTGTATCCACTGTGCCACCTAGCTGCCCCCGCACCGTCTCTTCTAAGAGTTACAGGACCTACCTCACCTATTTTTTTTTTTTTTTTTTTTTGGCTAGGCAATGGGGTTAAGTGACTTGCCCAGGGTCACACAGCTAGTGAGCGTTATGTGTCTGAGGCCGGATTTGAACTCAGGTCCTCCTGACTCCAGGGCCGGTGCTCTATCCACTGTGCCCCCTAGCTGCCCCCTCTCAACTGATCTTGAGGGCAGCAGTTGTTTCTTATTTTGTCCTTGGGTCCCCCATCCACAGCATAATATCTTTTGCATACTCAGTGCCTAAATGTTGTTGAACTGAAGTGCTGGTTCTCATTTGCACAGACTTATCCTTTCCATACCCCAGTGAATGCAAAAGTTGTGAAGGACTATTATAAAATTATTACTCGGCCCATGGACCTGCAAACACTCCGTGAAAATGTCCGTAAGCGCCTCTACCCATCTCGGGAGGAATTCAGAGAGCACTTGGAACTGATTGTGAAAAACAGTGCGACATACAATGGTAAGAAACACCGACTCCTCGGCTGGATAGGACCTTGCGAGGTCAACTGGTCTAATCAGACCCAAACCTCAACAAACTGAGAGTCATGAGACTGAGACTGGTGCTTTTAGTGTATTATGATATGTTCAACATTGCTTTAGGGTAGGGAGGCAGCATGGTAGAGTGGATAGAGGGTGAGCCTTAGAATCACAAAGACCTGAGTTTTAGGATGGAGTACCCTCTCAAGGCACCAGTCAACTCTCAAGATAATAAGTTATAGACAAGTTGCTGAACTGCATTGGTGAAAGGCATTTCTGTACTGGGAATTGGCCAGCATGCAATTACAGGTCTAGACCAAAAAATATCCAATCCACCCAAAAAACTTTTAGGGTAGCCAAGTTAATCTGGCCTAAGGCCTTGAAAGTAGGAGGCAATCACTGTGAAGGTGACTGATACATTTTATCTCTGGCCCTGTGTGCCTTGTAGAATTCATTGACTCTGTCTTCAGACAGACTTTAGGGGGTTATTATGCATAAAAGAATAAGTTCTTTGAGATACTTCATTCAACAGCTCCTGGATGCTGTGGACTGTTTTGAAATACACGTACCCATTCACAAAAGCCTCTAGAATGTTAAGGACTATTTTGCAGAACTAGCACAGTGAACCATAGAGTCCATTGATAATCCTGCTGACAAGTAAAGTCACTCATGAGCTTGTAACTTAAGAGCTCTTACATATAAGGTAAGGTTGTTCATTACAGATTCGAAAAGTAGCATCACCATGACCAAGAAGGAAATGGGAGATCAAGAAAGAGAGAAGCATAGAGATCATGCTGGAGGCATAAGAGAGAATGCTAGAGATTCAGCCTCACTGTGCGATGCCAACAGGACAGCTTAGGGAAGGTCCACCAGGAGCATTGTTTATCCTTAATTCTCTACCTGTTATGAGGAAACAGTGCCACAGCTGCACACTACTACCATGACAGCAGATGTGCCACTGCCATCCTACTCACCTTCTTGGTTAGTTTCACACAGAACTCTACTGACCATGAAATGGCAAGACAGGAAGAGCAACTGTGGCTTGAATCAAGTGATATTCATTGGGCTAGGTCTTTTCAAAGAGTGGGTGACACGCAAGCTGACTAGTTTTGGTATGGTGTGCTAAAATGGGATTACCGAGATCAGAGTACAAAGTAATTAATTCAGGGATATTCTGAAGCCCAGCTTTAAGCTGGTAGACACTTCTGTGAATAGTTTGGAACCACAGTAGCATCTAGACCAGCACTTCTAAAATTGTGGGGTCGAGACCTCATGAGGTCATGACCCACAGTTTAAGAAGCACTGAAGGGGTCTTGAGTGGAAAAAGTTTAAGAAGCCCTGATCTAGACCAGGGGTTCTTCACCTTGCTTGTGTCACGGACCCCTTGGCCAGTCTGGTGAAGAAACCAGTGGACTCCTCAGCAGCATGTTTTTAAATGCACGAAATCCATAGGATTACAAAGGAAATCAATTCTGTTGATATACCATTATCAGAATATTAAAAAAAAAAAAAAAACCCAAGTTCACAGACCCCAGGGTAAGATCCCTTGATCAGGCCAAGTCAATATGCAAGAATCATGGATGGGAGGAAGGAAGGACTTTAAATCAGTCACAAGGCTGAGCATCACACACATTGCCAGGCTCTGCCGGCAGGAGCTCCAGTCACAAACTGCACATCCTCTGTGGAAGAAACGCTCCCGGTGTCTTTCAGCGCTACCCATTCACACACCCATAACCATGATTTGTGGTATTGCCTTCATGTCATAGTGAGAGAAGTTAAGGTAGAAACCAGGCTGTGTGCCAATGGGGAAATGTTTTGCATGTCTACATATTCGTAAGGGGTTTTATTTTTCTTGCCTTAATGGGTAGGGGAAGGGGAAGGGGAGAGGGAAACAAGAGAATTTAGAATTGAGAAAAACCTCAGGGTGGTAGCAGCTTCTGGCCCCCTGTTCAGTAATGGTCTTGACTCCTCTCAATCTCCTGGTATGATTGTAGGGCCAAAGCATTCATTGACTCAGATCTCTCAGTCGATGCTGGATCTCTGTGATGAAAAACTGAAAGAGGTAAGCCATTGTTGTTCCATGTCTTTCTTTCAGAATGAGGACAGGGCAATGGGATTGGTATGCAAGAAGCCAAAGGGGTGGGAGGGGAGGGAAGGTGGGAGGGGAGGGAAGGTGGGAGAGGGGAGAGGGCACCAATGGGAAGAGGGAGGGATGGGGACAATGAATATCAGAAGTCAGCAGGTGCTGTGGTAACTGAATGAGGAGAGATTTCAGAAGGATGAGAGCAAGCAGGCTGCAGGCCCGAACCATTACTATTCTGGACATCCCAATAACTTTCATTTCAGAAAGAAGATAAACTGGCCCGCTTGGAGAAGGCCATTAACCCCTTGTTGGATGATGATGACCAGGTGGCGTTCTCTTTCATTCTGGACAACATCGTCACCCAGAAGATGATGGTGGTTCCAGACGTAGGTGGCCTCTGTTCTGGGCAGTGTGAGGATGGTGCAGGGGTCAGGGCCTACAGTCCTTGTTGTGCTCTCGGGGGGGTGTGTGAGGTCGACTCAGTCAGAAAGATGATTAGAACGTTGGCCCAACAACCTCACCCAAACCAGAAGAGGCAGAGGTAACTGGATAAGAGTACAGTTAGATGGATTCAGGAACCGGTTGAATGACTGGACCAAAGAATACCGATTAATGGATTGAGTTCAACCTGGAAGGAAGTTTCTAGTGGCTACATAACATGGCTGTGTCTTCAGCCCCATTCAATTCAACAGACATTTGTTAAACCCCTACTGTGTGCTAGGCACTGTGCTAGGAAAACAAAGACAAACTGCCCTCAAAAACCTTCTGTTCTACTGGGGGGAAGCAACATGTATGCAGATAAGTAAATGCAAGATGTATGCAAAATAAATACCAAGAAGCTAAAAGGTAATTTCTGAGAGTGGGGGATGGAGTGGGGACTAATGGCCAGGGGAATGAGGAAAGGCCTCTGGTAGGAGGCCGCACTTCAGTTGAGCCCTCAAGGGAATTAGTGGTTCTGAAAGGCAGAGGTAAGGGTGGGTTGTGTTCCAGCCTTGGGGCCTAGCCTGTGCGTTGGCACACAGGTGGCAGATGGAATGTTGAGTATGGAAATGTAAAGGCTATAAGGAGAAGCGTTGTGCCATCGGCCTGGAGAGAGGTGAGTGTATATATGAAGTGCTTGCTCTGTGTCAAGCCCTGTGCTAAGTGCTGGGGATGCAAAGAGGAAAGTCAGGCAGTCCCTGCCCTCGAGGAGCTCCCGTTCTAACAGGGGGACAACACACAGGGAAGGTTTCAGCTTCAAGGCAGATGGAAATAAAGGTCCCATGGTCCTTAGGGTGTTTAGGCCTCTTCTCTAATGTCATTTTCCCTGATAAAATCATCTCAGTCTCTGCTGTTGAGCCCTTGGATAGGGCCAAGGATTGTGGTGGCCAGGTCTTTCCTTTCCGGGTCTTCGGTAGCTGTGTCTGTAGCTCCTGCGGGAGCAGTCAGTCCCCAGGCTGCGTCTGCCCAGGGTTTGCTTCCCAGGAGGATGGCTGAGGGCACAGACCCGGAAGCACAGGGTCTGATGGTGGTCCAGGTGGTGGTTTGCTTTGGTTGGCACATGTTGCCTGCTGTCCCTTTCTCAAAGTGCCTGGCTGCTTTAGGTAGGCTGGCTAACTTACTCTGTAGGTGGCAGTTGGTGGAGGTGGCTGGCACTTTCTCTGTAGGAGCTGTCTCCCTGCGTGAGGGCTGTGAGGGCTGGGCTGGAAACAAAGATCAGTGGTCTGGGGTAGACGTGGGAGGGGGTGCTGCCATTCTATTCAATATGCCTATCACTCACTTAGAGGCGAAAGGGTCCCTAGAAGTCATCAGCTCTTATCTAGTCTTGTCATTTTACAGATGAAGAAATTGAGGCCCCAGTAACGTGACTTGCCCAGAGTCACATAGCTAGTAAGTGTCTGAGGCAGGATGCAGGATTCAAGCCTAGGTCTTCCTGCCTCGACTATATCATGTTGCCTTACATAGATGTTGGCATAGACGGATTGCTTATACGTTTGTCTATGACGTGAAGCTGGGAGAAGTAGCACATACTGTGACAGAATCAGGATCCAAAGGATATCTGAGACTAGAATTATGGACTGAAGGGTGGAATTGAATGGCCCATTAACATCATCCTGCACTTTGGTTTTTAAAAAATCAACTATCCAGGTATAGGATGGGGGAAAAGAGCCAAAATGTTCTCATGAGAAAGATCTGCAGGTTTTCAGTTGGCTACAGGATTCATTAGATGCAAAAATGTCAAAATGGCATGACCACTCAAGGAGCTTACATTCTACTGAGATACATATGATGGGTATAAAAGAAAGTTCTGGACACAATTCTCTAGCAAAATTTGAGGAGAAGAACATTTTCAGATGGGGGAATTGAGGAAGGCTGCCTGGAGGAGATGACATCCAAGCTGAGCCTTGAAGGATAAGAGAGATTCTAAAAGGTGTCTATGAAGAGGGAATGCATTCCAGGCTGACGTGACCTCAGGGAATGTGGGAGATGCCATGCCAAGTTTGGGGATACAACTGGAACAGAGTGTGATTGAAGGGAGTGTCATGTGAGACAAGGCTGCTTGGAGCCAGTGGGTGGCGGGCCTTACATGCCAGTTTGTGCTTCTTTTTGTTTTAGAGGCTTTTTTTCTTTTGTTTTATCTGAGGGAGCCAGAACTGGGCCTTTAGATTCTTTTGGCAGACGTGTATACAGGGGAGAAAATGAGAAGGAAAGGAAACTATTTTAGGAGGCTGCTAGAATTTTCTAAACAAGAGATGCCAAGGGCCCGACATGGCTATGAAATGCCTTTTGACATGACCTTAGGCCGAACTAGAACCAGAGCTATGATAGTTCTGTTGTCCTCTGCCCTAGTCAGCTCACATCTGGAGTGCTAGGTTTGGTTCTGATCACCACATTGTATGAGGGGCACTGAGAAGCTGGTGCATGCCCTGAAGAGGAAAATCTGCTAAGGGGGCACGAAACCATGTTCTGTTTGGATGAGGTTAAGAAAGTGAGAATCCTTGTTTTGAAGAAGAGGAAACTGACAGGTGAAATACTACCTGTCTTCAAATATATGAAGGGTTGTCATTTGGAAGAAGCAGCAGAATTATTCTTTGGCCCTAAAGGACTAGGTCCTACCAAAGAGTGGAAGTTACATGGAGGGAAAAATTTGTCTTAGTATATGAAGCCGAATGGTTATAGCCGTTCAAAAATAGAGCCAGCTGCCTTGTGTTGTAGTGAGGTGCCTGTTACTGCGAGTGTTCAGGAAGCTGCATGACCACCTAGCAGGGATGTTGTTCTTACATCAGGTAGGGATTGAGGGAGGGGCCCCTGAAGTCCCTTTGAATGCTGAGATTCCATAATGCTTCTTGATCTCTTGGAATGTAGGTGGTGTGTGAGTGGAGGACACATAGTGGCCCTCGCTGAAGCACAGAGCCTTTCAGTAGTCCTGCATTTGCAGTTTTTAATGGCTAGTAGCAGGTGAATGCCCTTGGTAAGATGGAGAGCAGCTAGCATCCCAACGAAGAGACTTCCACTTGAGAGCTCCTTTGTCAAACACTGCTCTGGTACTGATGAATTGGGGTTCCCCCTGCCCCTTTGTGCCTTTTAGCTCCTAGGGCTGTTAAGTCTAAGCATCTGCTCTTGAGAAATCCTGAGCTAAGCTGGAGGATGGTTTTCTCTTGTGAGCTTGAATGGAGGGGTGGTGAGGATTAGGGCAGAAGAGCAGTAAAAGGTCAAGCTAATGTTGTAAAGTAGAAGGCCGCTTTGAGTTACTCATTTTTCTCTTTCCTCTAGTCTTGGCCATTTCATCACCCAGTGAATAAGAAGTTTGTTCCAGATTATTATAAAGTGATTGTCAGTCCAATGGACTTGGAAACCATCCGAAAGGTGAGGGGTTTGAGTTGGCAAGATCCCTTTGGAACTTCCTGCTTGTAAGTTTGGATCTAACTGCTAGGCTCTTCTAATTACAGAACATTTCTAAGCACAAGTATCAGAATCGTGATGCCTTCCTGGATGACGTAAACCTTATCCTAGCCAACAGCATCAAGTACAATGGTGAGTATTTCTGTTTCTGGCTGGGCTTAATAAGAATGGTTCTTTGTGGCACAGCCTCAGCATCATCTGAGATGAGAAGTTGAGAAAGACACACTCGGAACTCCCATGAAATGTTTAATTGGATGGAGCAGGAGAGTGGGCTAGTCCCGCGATGTGGGGCTGGGGTGGCTGCCTAACTTTGATGGTGACTCAACCCTTAGGTAAGGGTTACCGCAGAGCAGGCTAGAGAAGTCTGCCAAGGGTAAAAAGGAGTCATCTCCTGTACTCTGAATACCTATTTTAGGCACTCCCAAAGCTCTCTTGTTCCACATCTACTCATAAACAGATGCCCATAAAAATGGCCAGGGAAGATGCTCTCAAAAGGGCATCTGGCAACATATTGAAAGTAACTTATTTGACTAAAAGCTCCATTTGCTAGTGCTGCCATTCTGCCTAAAGACCCAGGAAAGCAGCCATTCTATATGTTTTTTTTTTTTCCCTTTGGCAAGGCAGTTGGGGTTAAGTGACTTGCTCGGGGTCACACAGCTAGTAAGTGTCAAGTGTCTGAGACCGGATTTGAACTCCTGACTCCGGGGCTGGTGCTCTATCCATTGCGCCACCTAGCTGCCTCCATTCTATACATCTTAACCTACCTTATTTGGTCAGCAATGACGAGTCCTCTGGGGACCCAGCGTCACTGTTGCCTTCCCCACACCCCATCTCGTTTGTATGAGCCCAGTGATGTTTCACTGTGCTTTTTTGTTAACTTTCATGGATATTTTAACAGGTGTGACTTAAAGTCAGCCCAGTGTGGTAATTTTGTAAGTCAGAAACCAAAATGCCTTGTATGGCTAACAATAATGCTATGTATGGCTAGCGATAATGCCATGTATGGCCAGCTTTCAAGTTCCTGCTATTTGCTCTTTATTCTCTCCAGCCCCCTAGCTAGGATTTCAGCTTCCCCTAGACTACTTTGGAGCATTTGCCTATACTGCCTTCTGTGAGCATGCCTTGTGGTAGTCAGATATCTGACGGGTTTTGGAAAGAGCAGTTAATAATCAGTTGAACAAAACTAATGAAAGGTTAGTAATCCCTCCTTCAGGAATCCAGCTAAAAGGGAGCTGGACCTCACAGGAATCCTTTTCGTAGCTGGGTGTGCTGGAGGCAGAGGTTGGAATCCTGATGACGACAGTTGAACAAGTGCCCCTCCCCCCCCCCCCCCCTCAGTGCATCCATACCAAGTCAGGCCCCTCACAGCATGGACAGTTTTTCCAGAAGTCATCGGGGGTGTTAAACTCACAGGTTGGCTCCAGCTGTGCCCAGTAGCCCCTCAGATTCTAAACCTGGTTAGGGAAGAGAGAAAGGATCCTTAAAAGTATTCAGAAATCCATCCCTGCAGTTGTGCTACACTTTCTTCTGTTTGTTCTCCTTCCAACTCCACGTGGGCATCGTTGGCTCTTTAGCAGTTTTTTGTTAACTCCCAGTATTCTGTTCAGCAGTCATTGCACGGTCTACCAATTAAGCATAATTAAGGGAGCATTTGCAAAGTGCTTGCTATGTGCTAGGCTCCGTGCTATGCACTGGGGATACAAAGACCAAAAAGGGAACAGTCCCTGCCCTCGGGGAGCTTCCATTCCATTGAGTCTATGGATGCAGAGACAACCACTATAGAGTGAAGGTCCAAACCAATAGGTAGCCCTGGGGTGTGTGAACCATTCTTGGCAAGAGCTCTGCTTCTGAAGGTATCATAGCTCTCTGTTCACAGGGCTTATGGAAACAAATCACAATTCTCTCTGGAACTTGTTCCCGAAAAGTCTCAAGAAGCGGGGTGCTTTCCTAAAGTGTGGGAGCTCAAGTTCTTAGACATCCAGTAGGGACGCCCCCATCCCCCAAACTTGGGATGGCTAGGAACTCTATGCAGGCCAAGCACAAAGGCCTTACTTCCAGAGATCAGCCAACTTCATCAGTGAGCTCTCTCCTGTTGCTGCCCACTAACACAGGTTGGCAGTGTGGTACATTATGCATTATCTCATCTGAGGCTGGTGCTGTTATCCTCACTTTACCGATAAGGAAACTGAGGCACAGAGGTTGAGAGACTTGCTAGGAAGAGTCTGAGGCAGGATTCAAACTCAGGTTTTCTTACCTTCAGGTCCAGCACTGTATTCACTATACCACTTAGCTGCCTGCTAGTGTGGAGTGTAACTTTTCCTTATTACAATCTTAGTAGATGCTTTTATTGTTTTGGGAAAAAAAAAAACCCATCCCCCCCCCCCCCCCCATGTGGTCAACTGCCTGGTGATAAGCCTCTCTGCTCGTCTTCAGACCTACTAGGCCTCTGCCTTCAGGCCCTTTGAGAGCCCAGGGTCCCCTCCATGCCACCAAGAGGCTCGGGAGTACAACTTTCATGAAGAAATAAGACATTATACAGCTCATTTTGTTGTGCCAGTTTTTTCCTTTGAAGGGGAAGAGACAAGAACATCCTGCTGCCCTGTCAGCTTCTCTGACATCCGTAACTCTGAGAAGTAATTATGAAGCCTATTAAAGGATGGACGTCAAGCGAATTACCCAGTAGTCTAAAGCAATAGAGCAGTACTGCAAATTCATGGTTTTGCCCCAAATGAACACGTAATCTCTGAAAAGTAAAAGGGCCCCTAACACCATCTAGTCCAAATCCTTCATTTTACTCATGAAGGAAAAGGAACCTAGAGACTAGTCCAAGGTCAGCAATCACAAGTCCTCTGGGGAGCCAAATGGCACAGCTGGGATTTGAACTGAGGTCCTCGGACTTCGAATCCAGCACTTATATCCATCGGACCACCGGCCCACGTTGCCTTCTTCAGTCCTCATTCATAGAGCAGGCACAGGGAGCCACATTGTCCTCACAAAGATTGTAAATAGCAACTTGATCTTAAAACCTAAAATGGATAAAGTTTTCAACAATGTGACATCCTTCTTGATAGCCCACGGAATGAGAAACATTTTAAACAAACTGATTTGTAAGGCCACTCAGACTTGAAGGAAGGTCACTTTAACCAAATGAAATACAGTGTTGCAGTAAAAAGGCCAATCTTGCCAAAAAAAGACACTTCATATCATTTTGCGCCAAGAGAAATGAAAGGGGATTATGTTTTAAAAAAAAAAAACAACACCCTAATCACAAGAAATTTGTATCTTACAGTAACTTTAAAAGCAATGGTTCTGACCTGTTTTCATTGATAGGGAAAACTTTCAGGGAATACCTTTTACCATTGTAAATGGGCAGGCGCCTTTTTGGGTATAATTTAGTTTTAGGAAGTTGTCTTGGGAGGTGACACAGCTAGTATGTGTCTGAGACAGAACCTGAATCCTGGAGCCAACGTTTTTCAAAACATCATGCTCTAGCTCCTTTTTTTTTTTTTTAAGGGTCAAAGTAGAGGGGTAACCTAAGTGACCCGTAGTGCAGCTTTCCCCATATGTTCTGCCCGATGAACTAGGAAGAACTGTATTGAATTCAACTAATCCCAAGATTTTGAGTCCAAGTGATTTCTCTCAAATAATTATTTGTGAAGGAAGATGGTGAAGTAATCTAGCTTAGTTTACTGGTTAATGTGGTATTTAAAGCACTATGCTGGTTTTGGCCAGGGGTGGGAGAGCTGGGGAGAGGAGGGGGCAGGGGGAGAAGAGTCCATTGCTATGAATCTGCTTTCTTTCTTTTTTTTTTTTTTTAAATTTTTATTAATTTATTTTGATTTATCAATAATCACTTCCATATGCTTTTGAGTTTAAAATTTTTCTCCCCCTCCCTCCCCAAGACGGCGCACAATCTGATATAGGCTATACATTTATATTCATATTAAACATATTTTCACATTAGTGATGTTGTAAGTAAGAACTAGAACCAATAGGAGGAACCATCAGAAAGAGGAAACAAAACTCAACAGAAGAGGAAAAAAATAGCAATTCAACTTCCACAGTTCTTTCTTTGGATGTGGATGGCATTTTCTATCACGAGGCCTTTGGAAATGTCTTAGATCCTTGTATTGCTGAGAACGGTGACGTTTATCAATATTAATCATCGCACAATGTTGCTGTTACTGTGTGCAGTGTTCTCCTGGTTCTGCTCACTTCCCTCAGCATCAGTCCCTACAAGTCTTTCCAGGTGTTTCTGAAGTCAGCCTGTTCATCATTTCTTATAGCACAATAGTATTCCATCACATTCATATACCACAACTTGCTCAGCCATTCCCCAATGGATGGCCATCCTCTCAATTTCCAATTCTTTGCCACCACAAAAAGAGCTGCTATGAAAATTTCCCATTTGTATGATTTCTTTGGGATATAGCCCTAGAAGTGCTATTGCTGGGTCAAAGGGTATGCACATTTTTATAGCCCTTTGGGCATAGTTCCAGATTACTCTCTAGAATGGTTGGATCATTTCACAACTCCACCAGCAATGCATTAGTGTTCCAGTTTTCCCACATCTTCTCCGGCATTTATCATTTTCCTATTTTGTCATGTTGGCCAATCTGATAGGTGTGATGGGGTACCTCAGAGTTGTTTTGATTTGCATTTCTCTAATCAATAGTGATTCAGAGCATTTTATTAATCTGCATTCTAAGTGAGACCATGTTATATGGTCTCGAACAAAAGAACCTATTGTTCTTTAAATAACTCAACTTAGGTTGGGTCTGAAACAGATCAGCCTTATACACATTTTTTCTTTTCAGCGAAACAGTATTGGTAAATGTAAGTTATTTACTTCATCTTGTTCAGTTATTGGCCAGTGTAAGTCATTCTCATCATCGTGTGGTTTCTATTTAGTTTAAACCAAGTTAAAAAGGTTCTAAATGAGGTTCCAAACAAATGAGTTTTTATAATATGGCCTTTTCAGCTTCGCCCTAAGTGTAGCCTCTACACCCTCATCCCAGGTTTGACTTACTCCCCAGTTCCAGATTTGTGTGTGTGGTTCAGGGGTCCTTGTCCCTTAATTGGGGACCCTGGAATCTTGGCACTTGACCCACATTCTTTGTAATACCAGAAGAACTTCAGTGCAACCTGCTGTCTCTTCCTTTTCCCCAGTCTCTCCATTCACTTGATACCCTTTCTGAGACAAGTTGCTGTAAGGTCAAAGAATTATGAGGCCCCCTTTCTCAGGACATGTACAAATGGATTGAGCAGCTTCAATTTCTGCAAGAATTTGCTGGGTAGATTTCTTACTAGGCATTGAAGAAGTCCATATGGTTGCTCCTTAAATATAGTCTTTTTAAAAAATTTACATGATAAATGTCAGCAAATATCCATCTCTCCCACAACTTCACCTGTCAAAGTGTTAATCCATTTTCATTTTGGCATAGTAGGAAGAGGAGGAGGAGGAAGAAGAGGAAAATAATTTTTATATGATGCTTTTAGGTTTGCAAAATGTTTTACATATATAATCTCATTTGATCCTCACAACCCTGTGAAGCATGTTGTTATCCTCGTTTTACAGAGGAGGAAACTGAGGCTGAGAGAGTGACTTGCCCAGGGTCACACCACTACTAAGTTTCTGAGGCAGGATTTGTACTCAGGCCTTCCTGACTCAAAGTCCAGTGCTCTATTCATTGCATCACCTAGTTGCCTCTAATTGAGGTTAATTGACTTAGGAGGAAGGATGTTAGGTAATTCTGTTTGAGCAATGGTTCTCATAATTGGATTAATGGGAGAATATAGAACTAAGGCGGATTATTTAGATAAGGGATTTGACAAAATCCCCAAATTCTGTTGAGGAAGTATCAGCACTAGAATTCCCAAAGTTTCCTGGGAAGTTTGTCCCAATAGGTCATTAGAGCTGGGTCTGTGGGCTCATCTATGAGGAGCAGGAAGGCTCTGTCCTTGTTTCCCACATCCTCTGACTTGGCATAGCCCTAAGATGGCATTTCTCACGAAAGCACTAAGATTCACTTATTCATGATACTTGCTTGTCCCTCTAACTGGAAACACTGAGCATGTACCTAAACGGTCCTTTTTTCTTGTGCCATTACTATAGAGGGAAATTAGAGATGACAACAGAAATGCTTTTCGGTTCCGGGGGAGCCCAGTTTCCTGGAGCTGTTGGCAGAGTTGCCATTTGATCTGAGTGAGGCTGCCTTTTAAGGAGGACTCCTTTTAATTTCTTCAGCAATCTGTTTGGAGTTGCTTTGGGCCATGGCTTAACAAGAAAGAGAGAGAGACAGAGATCATGTACACCCACCTGTATCTTCAACCACAAAGCCATCCCATCCTCGTTGCCAAAATAACCAAGGTACATCCTGGGTGTGAAGGCACCAAATAATTATTGTGTTGATAGATTCGTGTTTAGAATCCACTCCCTGATGAGGCTCCCTCACTGGGTCAGCCAGGACTCTACCCTCTAGGCTACCTAGTGACATTACAGACACAGCCACTTTTATAATTTCCCAGAATTAAATCATCCTAGATCTGGCTGGGGCCATAGCTGGTTAAGGATTTCTTATATGCTTGGGAAACCATAACAAATAGGTCTTTTTTTTTTTTTTTTTTTTTTAAAAACAAATAGGCCACCTATCTCCAGACTTGAATTAGTTAAAGCTTTCACTTCTTATTGCCAGTTAGCCATTCTTCTTAAAGGCAAAGTAATGATTTTACATAGCTCTAGAAGATAATGTAATATTCATTTACTTATTTTGGTAACCAGTAGTTATTCTGTGTAGCTATTTTAGACAACCTCCTGCTGCAATTCTAATCCACTTCCTTCTTTTAAAAAAAAATTCGTGGAGATGTTGAAAATGTAGCTACCATTTTTCATTTAACAACTCTTTAGATAATTAACAAACACACTTTGGCTTCCACTCAGTGACTGTCTTTTCCAGGTTCCTTACGGGCCTGGGTCGTCTTTGCCTGTCTTCTCATTCAATTTCCCACTTTTATCTAAACACATTCTAGTCAGCACCGAGAGAGAGAGTGACAGGATGACTTTGAGATTTTCTTGCTCTTTGTTTCATGGCGACAAATAGTTTACAAACTCTACCACCACCATCCTCATCAAAGACATTGAAGTGCCAATTTGTATGTGATAGATTAGGCAAGCTGAATGGCTATGGCCCCTGCACTCTGTAAGCTTAGAATCTCTAAGACTGACAAGTGAAAACAGACATTAATAAAGACATACAGATACAGGAACAGATGTGTAAATAGGTACTCTTTGGCATTATAAGGGGTTAAGTGTCCTTAGTGGGGTGGTAAGTAAAGTCCTAGGAATTGCATGTCTAGGGGGATAGGGATGGAAGAGAAATCTTCCCACCTCATTTCCAATTAGAGAGGGCTTCTTAGAGGAGGTGGCATTTCAGTAGCTGTTGGATGGAAAGGAAAGGGCTTGGCAAGCTGTGTCTAAACACATTTATTTATTACCATGTTAGAAGTGAGGGACTTGAGCTACTGAGAGGTGGAGATCTGGGTAGAGTCAGGATTTCTCCTCTCGCTGGCCACCGATTCGCTCCCTTAAGTAGTTGAGAGTACGCTTCGAGAGCCTCGTGGCTGCTCTGACCTGTGGGAACCCTAGCTGTTAACTGCAGTAGTCTGTCCCTGTCGATGGGAAACAGTGTCTCTTAACTCATCCTCTCTTACCCTTCCACTGGGAGAATGGAATAAGGCCACAAGAGATTAGGACTCTGCAGATTCCTGAATCGTGAAGCTTCTCTTCTCACTTACTTGGAGTGTTCCTGGTCTGACTTTGGATTCTGGCTCTATCAGCACTGAGGAGTCATTGACTTGGGAACTGATGGCATTGTCCTCCGTTCTTTGGGGTTGGAGCAGGCAGTTTGTGTGAGGACAGAGCTCCAATGGACACATTTCAGTGAATCTCTGAGAGGGCCAATACCTTAAATAGGCCATTCTGTTCTCAAAGAAGTTTGTAATCAGCGTGGATACAGGATTTGAGGTTCACAGACACAGACCATCTCTCTCTGCTTCAGGCTCTGGTAAATATTAGAGACCAATGCAATAATTTTCATTTTAGTCAGATATTCCTATCCTTTTATACAGGGCAATGGGAAGCATCTACATTCAAATGGAGAATTTTGTTATTTAAGCACCTCCAAATAATGAAGCTAAGTGCCAAGCTTGAGATCAGAGGCTCCTAGGGCTGGAGGAGTTCCTTAGTTCAGCCTTTTTTTTTTTTTTTTTTTTTTTTTTTTTTTTTTAGAGGAAGAAACTGAGACCCTGAGAGAAGTGACTTGCCCAGGGTCACAAAAGTAGTTAGTGGCCAAGGGTACTAAGATAATGACACTATTCTGGTGGTGAAATGACAGACAGCATAGAGAGCTACAGAACTGATGGCAGCCAAGGTGATGGCTTTTTCCTTTTTTGTTACAGGTTCCGATAGTCAGTACACCAAAACTGCTCAGGAGATTGTGAACATCTGTCACCAGACTTTGGCTGAGGTAGGTGGCAAAATTTGCTTCCCTCAGACCCAGCTTGAAAAAATGTCCTGTGTTCTTGGGGTACTTAATTACATTTTGGTTGTTTTCCCAGTATGATGAACACCTGACTCAGCTTGAGAAAGACATATGTACAGCTAAGGAAGCAGCTTTGGAAGAGGCCGACTTGGAAAGTCTAGATCCAATGACCCCTGGGCCTTATACTCCTCAGGTGAGTGAGGCCCAGGAATCTCTTGTGTAGGTTTTTCCTGTTGCAGAAAATTGGGAGCACTGGATTCTGAACTGGCCTTGGACTCAATCCCTTTCCCACGTGCTCCCAAGTTTTCTTGTCTTCAAGGCCAAGCTAAATAAGTCTTTGGCTGATGGTGATCTTGCTGAATTCTGAAGAGGGCAACCATGGGGCTAGTGGGTAGAGAGGGGTCTGTTTTCTGATCTGTATTATTGGAGGCTGCCAGCTTCTTAACTGCTGGGGCCAGAGCTCTTCCTCTGGTGTACTTACTCCCTCAAGATTCTCTGGTACTTCTTTGTTCTTGGATTGGGTTATTTCCTGGTCTTTCCTATGAGGATTTTCTTCAAGACCTTCCCAGGACCTTTTTCTGAGCAGAGGACCCTGGTGGCTGTAGGGCTGGGCCATGCTGCTCTTGAGCCCTATGGGTCTCCTGGCTGCCCATCCCCCTTTTCAGAGAACTGACTTTACACTTGGCATTTATGTCATCATGAGACCTGGGTAGCTCAAACGTTGCCTCTATCACATGGAGATAAAGGTGATCCACTCCTCTTACACAGAGCTGTCTGCCTCCCTACTTTGACTCATCCTCGGCTATACTTAGCTAAGCTGTAATGCCAGGAGGCTGGCATACTTGGAGGGTAGGAATTAGCAGAGTGATGTTGGCTCTCTTTCTGGAGGCTTTTAAAGAGTTATTTTAAGTTTCTGATGTAGTTTCGAGAGGCTTGGTTATCCTTTAAAAGAAACTGGTGGGGCAGCTAGGTGACGCAGTGCATAGAAGACCGGCCCTGAAGTCAGGAGGACCTGATTTCAAATCCGGCCTCAGACACTTACTAGCTGTGTGACCCTGGACAAGTCACTTAACTCCGATTGCTTCCAAAAAAAAGAAAGAAAGAAAGAAATTGGTTATACTGATTTACTTGTTTATACTGATTATTGGTTATATTTTAAAAGAAACTCTTTTCTGAATTTTTTTTTAACTCTTTCCAAACCCCATCAAGAATTCTTTTTTTTCTCAGTCTGTCCCAGTTTCCTCCTGTTCCTTTATTTCTTGGTACTGCAGAAAACAGTCCTTAAAAAACTCTTCCATATTCTTCCTTGTGTTGAAATACCATATCAAAATTTTCTTCATCTCTAAAGCAGCCATCAAAGTTAACTGCTGACCTTACAGGCCTGTAAGAAGTAGACAAGGCTTAGAAGAAAGTGAAGCGAAGAGGCAGTGCTACAAGCTAGACCCCAGCCCTGAAGTCTTGCTCCTTTTGACATGCACTGCTGCGAGAATGGGCTCAGAGACCTAGCAGCTTTACAAATCCCTCCAAACCTGGCTTTTTCTTTTAGTACTAGGCTGCTATGCCTTTTTCTTCTAAGAATGCTCCTAATGTCACGTTCTCTAAACTTGTCTTATTTTCCCCTTCTAAAGAAATGTTAAGGAATATGTTTTGTACCACAGCCTCCCGACCTTTATGATACGAACACATCCCTAAGTATGTCTCGAGATGCCTCAGTATACCAAGATGAAAGCAATATGTCTGCCATGGACACACCAACTACCACCCCAGAGAAACGGGGGGTACAGGTGAGAATTGTTCCCCTCTAGAAATGGGTTCTTAGCCATGATAAGCCACTAGCCCTTTGATTCTTTGCAAAGAAGGCCTGAAATGTGGACCAAAAAAGTGGCAGGTCACATGACTAACTTCTACATTGACAGAGTCAGGACCTTTGGGTCCTAGGTCCCATATGGATACCACAGCAGAAGTGCAAGTAATGTTTGGATTTGTGAAAAGTGTCTGGTTATGTCAGGGTAACCTGATGGGCAGCTCAAAGGAAACACTACAGTTTGATTTCTTTCTTAGGGAAGAACGGACTGAGGAAAGACCCAACTAATTTCAGGAGCTGACTGAAAAATATTCTCTCGAGGTGGCAGGAGGCCAGGAATTCTTCTAGCTTTCTTTAGGGGTCCACAGTGAAAGGGATGAGCAGCCCAAGAGGACTCCTTGGTCATCTGTCTTGAGCTGGATAATTCAGCCTAAAAAAAGCCTATTATGAAAGAGGAAGTTCTCCCTAACATTACATAGGAAAAAGTAATAGAAATGGACTAGATCCCCTCTTGTGTTTTGGGGTCTCACTCTAAACTTGGGGATCTATCCTAGAGAAGGAATTCAGGGAAAAGTTCACAGACCCTAAGCTCCATGAACAGCCCCCACCAGTCCTGGGGTTGGCTGGCCATTCCATGATGGGCACCTGCTCTGGGTGACCACTCTTTCTGCTGGCACCCCACTCAATGGTATGCTATTTGTGTTCCTTATTCAGATGTACCAGGGCCGAGGTAGGCTGGGCGAGGAAGACTCTGATGTAGATATTGAAAGGTTTGAGGAGGAGGAGAATGGGAAACCTAAGACTCCAGCCCCAGTGAGTATACTTATAGAAAGTCTCTGACCACTTGTATCCTTATGAGAGGGGTCACGCCAGCGCAGGGCAGGATGACCTGCAAAGTGACAGCAGCAAGCCAAACCCAGATCATGTGACAGAGCAGCTCTTTCTGAGCCGGTGCATAGAGTTGGTGGTGGCTTCTGGTGTACCACTTGTGTCCCTCAGTGAGAACTTTTTTGTGTATCTGTGTGATATAGGAAGAAGATGGGGATGGTGACCTTGCAGATGAAGAGGAAGGAACTGCACAGCAACCTCAGTCTAGTGTCTTGTATGAAGATTTGCTTATGTCTGACGTAGAGGATGAGGAGGAAGATGCCGGGAGCGATGAAGAAGGAGATAATCCTTTTTCCTGTGAGTCTTGATCTGTTCCCATCTGGCTTTTACATAGCAACCTTACAGCCACACTGAAAGCTGTTGACCATACGTCATCTCCACAGATGTTGTCTCTGCGGATGTCATCTCTTGCTGGTGGTCTTGGTGCTCACCCAAGTCATGTGTAATTAGATAACTTGCAGCAGTCTGGGAGAAGATGCTGCAGAAGAGGTGCTAAGAATGGCAGGGGAAGAAAGGGTGGCTAGATAAGCCTAATTTGAATACTGGCCAGGACCAAGAGGTGTATGGTATGTCCAATGTAGCAAAGAGATTAAAAGAAGATATGTTGACAATGTAAAAGATGGAAATTGACTTTGAGGGGGAAAGGAAATAAATTCAACTCCTATTTTCATACTTCAGATCCTGCAGTTGTCTACTAGGAGCCTCGCGCGGGAGAGCCACAAAGGAAGAAATGCAAACAAGTTGTCTATGAATAATTGTTTTGGAGAGGCCCTAGGCCAAGCTAGATTAGAAGTGCTTCTGTCAAGCTTATTCTGCCCAGGCATGGGAAACAGGATTGGGTAGGTACGGGCCAATGAACCGCTACCTTTCCATTTGTACAGCTATCCAACTGAGTGAGAGTGGTAGTGACTCTGATATGGAATCTGGTGGAATGAGGCCTAAACAGCCCCATGTGCTGCAAGAGAACACAAGGATGGGCATGGATAATGATGAGAGCATGATGTCCTATGAAGGAGATGCTGGGGAGGCCTCTCACGGGATGGAGGACAGCAACATCAGGTAATAGGCATCGGCAGCAAAAAGGGAGGGCAAGGAGGGGTCCTTTGTACCACAGTGTCCTACTGTGGGGTCCCAGGGCACAGCAGTACACTATGATTTCTGCAAAGTGGCAGAAAGGGTGATCTCTTCTATCCAAGCTCCTTGTCCATGAAGTCTCCAAATGTTGTGAATGGGTTCTGGCATGCAGGGCTGGTCAGGTCTGGCATTTGGGTCTCCAGGGGAGGTCACTTTGCTTGTCTGAGGGTGGAAAAGTGGGAGGGTGAGGACATCTCCTGAGTTTAAGAACTTACATGAGCCCATGACTTCGTCTCCTCAGTTATGGGAGCTATGAGGAGCCTGACCCCAAATCAAATACTCGAGATACAAGTTTCAGCAGCATAGGTGGATATGATGTATCAGAGGAGGAAGAGGAAGAGGAAGAAGAGCAGCGAGGTGGGCCAAGTGTCCTCAGCCAAGTTCGGCTGTCCGAGGATGAGGATGACAGCGAGGATTGCCGCTCGATTCCTGGGGACAGCGATTTGGACTCTGACGAGTGAGACTCTTCCTCGGGGCCTCCTCGGGGTTTTAACTTTCCCCTAATGTGTGGATATTGTGTACAGTGTCTGATTGAGCCCCCAGATGGACATGTTAGACTTTTTTCCTTTTTGAATTATTCATAAATAATAATAAAGCTTCCCTCCTGACCTCTCTGGGTTGGATGTCACCATTTTATCCCTCTCCATCTTGTCTCAAACTTGCCTTCCCTTTCTGGCTTCATTCGTCAGCAACGGTCAGTTTTCCCTTTGAAGCTGGGTGGGGGGGGCGACGCGTATTAAAAGAGTAGCTTGCTTCAGGTGCTTTTTGTCCCTTACCGGGGAAAAAAATGAAGCATCCTGTGCCCTTCGGTGTTCCAGCTTATCCCTTGCCTCAGACTCTAGCTGCCTGGTTGGAACACAGAGACCCACTCCTGCAAGGCTAGCCTTTTCTTTACTTCTTTTCACCTCCATAACACATCCCCAAGTGGCTGTTTCCGACTTGATTCACTCTTCTCCAGCCCCAATCTCTGTCCACCCCATCCTAACCCCCGATTCTCAGCAGGACGATCTTGACCTTTTATACCGAGAAGCTATCTCAGACGTTCATCTCTTCCTCTCTGGACTCAGAGGAAGAGTTGTCTTCCTTGCTATATCATGTGTGCCCTTGCCTTCTGGACCTCATTCCACCCATCAACAAACACCTCTCACATCTTCCTGCTAGCTCCTTTACTTTGGCCCACGAAGGTGCTCAAGTCTCCCTCATACTAAAAAAAAAACAAAAACCAAACAAACCAAAACAAACCCCAGACCTTTCCCTTGACCCTGCTATTGTCTCACCTCCTTCCCTTTGTTGCCAAACTTTTAGTAAGAATAGTCTGCAGTACACTCATCACCTCCACTTCTTCCCCACCCACTCATTTCTCAACTGGCTTCTAGTCATTTGCTCAAAGGTCGACAATGTTCCTTTTAGCCAATCCATCGGCTTCTTCTCAGTTCTCTTTCTGCTTCATCTGTCTCCATTTGTCACTGTTGGCCATTCGGCCTCCCTTGACTTCAGTGACACTATATTCTATCTCTCCCTCTATATCCTTTCATAGCTCCCTAAATGTCCGATGCTTTTCAAGGCTTTGTCCTCAGGCTCCTGCTCTTCGCTCTTTTTTTTTTTTTTTTTTTTCCTTGGTGAGGGCAATTGGGGTTAAGTGACTTGCCCAGAGTCACACAGCTAGTGAGTGTTATATGTCTGAGGCCAGATTTGAACTCAGGTCCTCCTGACTCCAGGGCTGGTGCTCTATCCACTGTGCCACCTAGCTGACCCTGACTCTCTTCCTTCTTGCTCTGCAATCTTGGACATTCTCAGAGCTTCAACTATCGTTTTTAGGCTTATGACTTCCAATTCTATCTCTCTGCTTCAAACCTCTGCTGAGATGCAGGCCAGCAATTGACACCTAAAGCTCAGAAACGTTGCCCTGAGTGGGAAGGAGGCTTCCCACTACTTCCCACTATTTCCCAACTAAGCTGCAGACCAGTATCTATGAGGCTTTCTTTGCTCCTTAAGAGATCCTGACCTTAGATCTGCTGGAGTGACAGTCCCCACGTAAAGAAACAATGTCATGTATGTCTAGGTCCTGGCCAAGGCTATGAGAGTAAGTCCTTTATGCCTGGAATAATTTCTTTTACACATGTCCAAAACAGAACTCATCTTTTCTCAAACCCATCCCATTTCCTATGTCTATGAGTGATACCATCATACTTATCACTAAATATCCAAACTTCTTATCTTTGACTTCTCCACCTTCAACATCTAAGCAAGCTGCTAAATTTTATGTCTCTGTTCTATCAGGAAAATCTGTCCCCTCCTTTTCATCCCCAATACCACTACCCTAGTCCATTTACCTAAGGTACGATAATAGCTTCCTAACCAGTCTCCAGTCTCCCTTTTCCAATCCATCCCACCCACGACCACCATCATCTCCAGCTCTGATTATGTCGCTCTTCATTAACTACCAAACACATTTTATCTTTAACTTAGTTTGGAAGGTCTCTTAAAACTTAGTTCCAATCTGCCTTCTCTCGCATGTGCCTCGTATGTGCCTGGAATGCATCCAGTTTAAAAATGCACGTTTAACAGTCAAAGTCATACTGAAGTTAGGAGTATACTATTTCATATAATTCTGGCCAACTCGGATTATTAGAAGTAGATAACTGCTGTGTGTAGATGCCCTTGTCTCTTTGTACAGAGAGGCTTTGGAGGTTGGGGTGGGATGGAGATTGGGGCTTAAGAAGAATGTTACGGGGCAGCTAGGTGGTGCAGTGGATAGAGCACTGGCCCTGGAGTCAGGAGGACCTGAGTTCAAATCTGGCCTCAGACACATAATACTTCCTAGCTGTGTGACTCTGGCCAAGTCACTTAACCCCAATTGCCTCACTTTAAAAAAAAAAAAGAATGTTACACTAGCCTCTTTTGGAAGGTGATAGGAGTCAAAAGGTAAGTAAGAAAGGCCAGTCGTGTAGAAGAGAGTCTCTATGTCCCACTAGAGTTTGAGGCAGGGAGTAACTTAGAAAATTTGAGGTCACAGTATGCACTTAAACCAAGCTAGTCCTACCCCAGGCTCTGACTTTTGAAACCCAACTCCTTGATGGAGGGGATGGAAGGAGAGCAAGAATTCAAAACTGAAAAGAAAACAATTGAAAGAAAGAAAGAAAGAAACTCTATTTCAAGGTCGAATTCCAATCCAATGAGATCCTATTCTAATCAACACTTCCCACAGTACCTGGCACATAGTAGGTGCTATATAAATGCTTCTCCTCTTCCCCCTGTGCTACTGTATCCATGCCTCCCCCCTCCTCCAGATGCTGCCTGCTCTCCATAGCTTGAAGTAATCCCCCTTCCACTTGGGTGCACTCTGATGCATTTAGCATATTTGATTTTGTACTGTAGCTAATGAATTGTAATTTCCATGATGACAGGGTCCGGGTATCTTTTATAGCCCTTAGCATTAAACCCAGTGCCTTGTAAGTGCTTGTTCAATTGAATTGAAACCTGACTTTCAGCCCCTTCTACACTTTGCATCGCCCCAAGTAGGATGGTGCTAATTAGGGCCCTGCATGGACAATCAATCCCTCCTATCCTGATGTCTTGTTAGTGTTTCTTCATTTATTGTGGGTGTTGTCTCCCTGACTGGAAGCTTTTCCAAGGCAAGGACAACCTGTGCCATTTCATCTTGTGACTCCCACGTGGCTGGGCACAGTGGGGCCTCAATAAATATTCCTGATGGCCTGACTGAGGGCAGACTGCTAAAACCAGCTTGGCATGTAGGAGAGAGACTTACTCTGCTGTTCTCCTCAGGGGCCCCTGGGCAGGCCCAGTCACGGCACTATGACTAGCAAAAGCTGAAGGAAAGGACATCAGTCAAAGCAAATTTCTCCCTTTTGTTTCCTTACACCCCCTGCTCTTACACTGAGTCCCAATGACTGAGTAGTACCTGAATGGCGCTCCCAAGTTGGCTATGTACTCGACCTTACATCATGGTCTCACAACAACTGGGGGGTGGGAAGGGAGTATGACGGAGCCTATAGCCAGGACATGGGAAGCACGTACTGGGTTTGAATCCTGGTTCTGCCACTCCCTTGAGCAGCTTACCCTCCTGCTCAAGTTTATTCGTCTGGAACACGAGGCCATTGTGCCACATGACTTACAGCGTCCTTTCCAATTCACCTTGACAGGTCCAGCACACTCACTGAACCACTTGCTCAACTCCCAGTCACTTGGCAAACCCTTACAAGCTGGCTTTGCACGCATGCTCGCATTACTGCTAAAGCCACTTATCTGTCCCCAGTCATCCTTGATTTCTCCACAGCACTGGACGTTGTTGACCATCTTTTCCACTCAGATACTCTCCTGCCTGGGTTTTCGTGACACTCCTTTCTCCTGCTTCTCCTCTGATCTGTTCGATCGTACTTTTATGGTCTCCATTGTCGGACCATCATCCATTTCTTGCTTCTTGGGTGTAGGTATATATGCCAGAGCTCTGACCTGAGTCAAGTCAAGTCGATCCAAGTAAACAATTATTTATTTTATTTTTGTTTTGGTTTGGTTTTTTATTTTATTTTATTTTATTTTTTATTTTTTATTGTTAACATGTGTTTTTAAAACTTGGGGTCACAAATTTTCTCCCTTCCTCCCTCCCCACCCACCCTCATTGAAAAGGCAAGCATCTCCGTACAGGTTATAGATGTGTAGTCATGCAAAACACTTCCACAGTAGTCATGTTGTGAAAAACGGAGTCTATTTCCCTTCATCCTATCCCACCCCCCATTTATTCTATTCTCACTTTTGGTCCTGTGCCTCCTCAGAAGTGTTTGCTTCTGATTATCCCCTCCCCCAATCTGCCCTCCCCTCTGTCATCCCCCTGCTCTCTTGTCCCCTTCCCCCCTTGTTTTCCTGTAGGGTAAGATAGATTTCCATACCCCATTAAACAGTTATTTATTAAGCACCTACCATGCATGGGCCAGGCACTGTACTAAGCCCTGGAAATACAAAGAAAGGCACAAACAATCCCTGGACTCAAGGAGCTCACACACTAATGTGAACAATTCTGTACAAACAAACAAGACGTATACCAGATTAATTGGAGATAACCTTAGAGGTTACGCACCAGGCTTAAGGGTAACTGCAAAAGGCTTCTTAAGGAAGGTAGTATTTGAGCTGAGACTTGAAGGAAGCCAGGAGATGGAAATGAAGAGGGAGAGAATTCCAGGAACA
Organism: Vombatus ursinus; assembly: GCF_900497805.2. Classification (NCBI taxonomy): domain Eukaryota; kingdom Metazoa; phylum Chordata; class Mammalia; order Diprotodontia; family Vombatidae; genus Vombatus; species Vombatus ursinus. The sequence goes on along the minus strand of NW_020954597.1, from coordinate 435,779 downwards.
GGGGATAGCTAACAAAAAAGTACAGGGTTGGAAAAAGGAGTGTCACTGGGCAAGGAGGCCAGTGTCACTGGACTGTAGAGGATGTAAGAAGACTGGAAAGGGAGGAAGGGGCCAACATAGGAAGGGCTTTAAGAGCCAAATAGAAGATCACTTTGACAGCTGAGTGGAAGATGGACTGGAGTGGGGAGAGACTTGAGACAGGCAGCCCCCACCCCCTTCCAGCAGCTATTGCAGTAGTCCAGGGATGAGGTGATGACGACCTGCACCAGGATGACAGGCAGTATCAGAGGAGAGAAGGAGGCATCTACAAGAGATATCAGAATTGATAGGACTCGTCGACAGACTGGATATGGGGGAGGCGTGCGTGTGTGCGAGAGAGCAAGGCTTCGAGGATGACACGTAGGTTTCGTGCCTGAGTAACTGGGAGGATGGTGGTGCCCTGGACAATAATCGGGAAGTTAGGAAGAGGGGAGGGTTTGGGGGGAAAAGATCATGAGTTCATTTTTGGACATGCTGAGTTGAAGATATCGACAGGACGTCCAGTTTGAGATGTTCAAAAGGCTGTTGGAGGGGCAGCTAGGTGGCGCAGTGAATAGATCACTGGTCCTGGATTCAGGAGGACCTGAGTTCAAATCCAGCCTCAGACACATAACACTTACTAGCTGTGAGACCCTGGGCAAGTCACTTTAAAAAAAAAAAAAAGGCTGTTGGAGATGTGAGACTGGAGGTTAGGATAGGTGGGGTCTAGATAAATAGATATGAGAATAATTTGCATAGAAACTGAAACCAGAGGGTCTGATGGTATATAGAGATGTCATGCCCATCCACATTCAGGACCTCTGAAATTCCCTTCTCTCATCACAATCTATCAGCTTTCTACCTCTCCTTCTGCCTTCAATTAGCAAGTCCTGCTCTTCTTCCACACCATGATCCCTCAGTCCACTCCCAGGCCTTACCCCTGCACTAGCCACACTCTCTTTCCCCATCTTTATTTATCCCCTTGGTGAACCAGTTCGACTCTATACGGCTTGCCCTTCCACATCCCGGTTTTGATATACCTTGGGTTGGCATAAGAAATTAAATGGGAATTTTGGGGGAGTTTTATGGAAGCTGCAGACAACACAAGAGGGCCAGCCGATGACACGGAGCCTGTGACCAGGTACTTAACCCAAATTTTACAATAATGTACTGTGAACATCCTATAAAAGAAAAAGAAAAAACTCAGACTTCTCTGGTGTGAAGGGAGGGCCACAACATTGTACTTGGATTTTCCTGATGGAGGGAGGGGGTGCCATGCCCCTAAGCCCTGAGATGTGGAAGAGATACTGTCCTATTCTTTAGGGTCCCTGTTAATATTCACCCCTGGCAAGCTTCTTCAGCCTTTGAGACCCTGCCAACAGTCACCTTTTCCCCATGCCCTCCTCCCCCTACAACATGCTGCTGAATGAAGGTGAAGAAAATCATACAATCATTCTGATTGGGTCCACCATGAATTTCTGTTACGCAAGAGCAATAGGGCCCTCACAGCTGCTAGGCAATTCTCTCTTCCACCTCCCTTACTAACCCAGTTAGGACAGCTGGGTGGTACAGTGGACAAAGTGCTAGGCCCGAGTCATGAAGGCCTGAGTTCCAAGACACTTATCAGCTATGTGACCCTGAGCAAGTCATTTAACCTCTGTTTGCCTCAGTTCCTTCATCTGTAAAAATGGGAGTGATAATAGTACCTACCTCCCAGGGTTCTTGTGAGGATCAAATGAGATAATAAACGTAAAGTGCTTAGCACAGTGCCAGGCACATGGTAACAACTATATAAATGTTAGCTGTTATCAGTATTGTTATCTCACTCTCCACAGTAGCTCTTCCAAATCTTTTCATCCCTTCTCAAACCTCCTATGGCTCCCCTGCCCCCAATCCTCTCACCTTAGGACTTTGCCTCATATTTTACCGAAGAAATTGTGGCCATGCCTGAGCGTTCCATCTTCTCCCCTTCTCCTTATTTCCCATCATCCAGGTGCCTTCTACTACTATGTCCTTCTTTAGCCCATCTCCCATGATGAGGTGGCCCTTCTCCTTCTCAAGGCAAACCTGTCTATCTACACAAATGATCCCATTGCATCCTGTCTCTTCCGTCAGATCGTCCCCTCTATCATCCCCATTTTCTCCCTTCTTTTCAGTCTCTCCCTGTCCACTGGCTGTTCCTTGCCACAACTGCCTAAAAATATGCTCAGATCTCCCCTATCCTCAAAAAACCTTCACTTGCCCCTGCCATCCCCACTATCATCCCATATCTCTGCTGCCTTTTGTGGCTAAGCTCCTTGAGAAGGCCGTCTATACCAGATGCCTCCACTTCCTCTCCTCCCACTCTCTCTATAACCCCTTACATCATTCCATGGAAATGGGTCTCCCCAAAGTTACCAATGATCTCTTAGTTGCCAAATCCAAAGGCCTTTTCTCAATCCGCATTCTCCTTGACCTCTCTGCAGCCTTTGACACTCTAGGTCACCCTCTCCTCCCTGATCCTGTCTTCTCTCTATGTTTTCAGGACACCATGCTCTCCTGGTTCTCCCCCTACCTCTCTGCCCCATCCTTCTCTGTCTCCTTTGATCGTCCCCCATATCACACCCTCTAACTTTACATGTCCCTCAGGGTTCTGTCCTAGGGCCCTCTTCTCTTCTCCCTCTATACTACTTCACTTGGTTATCTCACCAGTTCCATGGATTTAACGACCATTTCTATGCTGATGATTCTCAGATCTACCTGTCCTGCCCCAATCTCTCTGCTGACCTCCAATCTCTCATCACCAACCAATCTCTCATCAGCCTTTCAGAATCTTGGACTGGATGTCCAGCAGAGATCTTAAACTCTGCATGTCCAGAACTGAGCTCATCGTCTTGCACCCCAAACCATTCTCCCTTCCAAAGTCCCTTACTACTGTCGAGGGCACCGAGTCCCGACTTAACTCCGTCTTCTACAAGAAGCTCTTCACAGTATCTTTTCCATTCTAGTGCCTTCCCTCTGTGGATTTTGCATCTTGCTTGTACACACTTGTTTGCATGTTCTCTCCCCCGTTAGACTGGGAGTTCCTTGAAGGCAGGACCATCTTTTGCCTTTCTTTGTATCCTTAGCACTAAACACGGTGTCTGGCACGTAGTAGCTTAAGGAATGTCTGTTGACTGTCTGGCCAAACTTTTTTCATCAAAATATATGCCAAGGTTCTCAGCTGAGCGGGTGGGGGGAGGGGAGCCATGGATGAAAAGGTTTGGAAAAGTTGCTGTGATGAGTGAGATGGTAAACAGATTAAGGGGGATGTCTTGCTGCAGTAAGGACCCCGTTGAGGTTATGTAACATAAAATCTGGAGAGGACCCAGACAGCACGGTTTTAGGATTATCTCTAGCTATGTTAACTCCTAGTCCCTCTCTCCACTCTCTCAGTGATCTTCTCAGCTTCAGTGGATTCAATCATGCAGTTGACTCAACCTACAATCAGGCAGCCCTATATCAACAACTGCTGGCTGGACATCTTCACGTGGCTGTCCCAAAGTGATGTCAAAATCAACATGTCCAAAACAGAACTCAATATCTTTTTCCCCAAACCCACCCTGCTTCTTAAATTTCCCCATTTATGTCACAGCTACTTGGGGAAAGAGGTGGGTTTTTGAGACCATTTGTTTCTTCAACAAATGCTAAATCCTGGTATGTGCAGTGAACTGGAGGAAACACAAAGCTTAGCCACCTCAAGGTCCTTGCCCTCCTGGATATTATACACACACACACACACACACACACACAAATAAGCCTAGCAGAAAAGAGCAGTTGAGCAATGGGAGCCCAGTGATCAACAGAAGGTGAGGAGGAAACACACATCACTGACTATAGAGATCAGGAAGGATGGTTTTGAGTTAGTCTTGGAGGACAGGTATAAATCCAAAGGGCTGAGGCTGAGTATGGTAGGGTAGAAGGAGGGGGGGGGGGCGGGGATTTGGGCTATGAAGAGCATGAGCCAAAGCCAAGACAGGAAAGGGCCAGGAATGGGTGAGAGTTTGGAAATATTCCAACATGGCTGGAGCATGAAGTGGGTGAGATTGGAGAGAAGGCCAGGCAAAAGATTTTCAACTTGCTTCAGGAGACAAAAGATGAGGAATTGAATCCTAAAGAGGTTTAGGCACTTGCCCAGAGCCACCTAGCTAGCTCAGGGCAGAGCTGGGCCTGCTCGTTTCCTGATCCTCAGTGAAGTCTTCATACCAGCCTACCTTCCTTGGAATGTTTAAGGAGAACACTGAAGTTTCAAACACAGGCGGTGCCACTAGCAAAATGAGGGGGAAGAGCAGGTTTTGAGGGGGAAGAGCAGGTTTTGAGGGGGAAGGACAATCCTTCAGTTTGAGATTTGGTGCTGCTGGGACACAAGGTGGGGGGGGCAGTCTTTTAGGCTGCTGGAGAAGAGGGTCAGGCCTGGAAATGCAGACTGGGGAGTAATCTGCATGGAAGTGATGGTTTAAAGCATGAGGCTTTCAGGGCAACATCAGAGCCGATAGAGGCCTTTTAAGGAAGACGGCAAAGTGAAAGAGATTTCAGAAATCAGGTGCAATTTACGAGATGGTGATGCAGAGGCAGGGGTTAGTGAGAGCTGACGTGGGGAAAGCAAAGGCTTCCAGTTGGGGCTTACCACTTCCCTCAGTGTTACATGTGGGGGAGT
>NW_020954597.1:355473-431076 GCF_900497805.2 Vombatus ursinus | reverse complement strand
TGGCCGCTCTCCCTAGCTCCACTAAAAAACTGTCTTTCAAGGTCACCATCTGGCTTCACCTTATTTATTATTCACCTCATCTGACCTTATTTCCCATGAACCCTCAACGCAACTCTCTCCTGCTTTCGGGAGTCCTTAAGCCCGCTTCTCTATAGATTCCAATTCTCTGTATCCGTTGTGTGGTGTATGTCACCTTCTCTCCGATCACCTAAATCAGAAGAAACCTTCCTGCCCTTCTTCCTTCCCATAATGCACCACAACTTGGCACTCCAGTCCCGCCTTGTATTCTCTTCAGGCTGCTTGGTGAGCGTGTGTCTCCCTATACGGGCGGACCCCTTGCCTCAACTTCCTTATCTGTGCCAATTCTGTGTGGCTAAGAGACCCCCTCGGCTCCTCCGTGGCCATTAAGTAGATGGCCGCCGCCCGGTGGCCGTGGTCCCGGGTCGCACCCCACGACCAGCGGGGGGGAGGGGGGCCGGACCTCAGGCAGAAGGAAGCAGCAGCAGCTGCCGGGTCTGTCCGGCCGCCCGCGCTGCCGAGCAGGGCGGGGCGGGGCGGGGCGGGGGCGGGGCCGGGGGCGGGGCGAGGGCGGGGCGAGGGCGGGGCCCGCGCCTTTCACGAGGCTCCCAGGCGTCATTCAGGCGCTGCTCCTGACCCCCCCCCCCCCCCCCCCGGCAGCGCCTTGGGGTCCAGGTCTGCACCTGGCATCTGGCAGACGGAAGATGACTAAGCCCCGTGCAGGGCGGAGTGGGGGTGGCGGGGTGAGAAGTCCGTGTCCCCGCGGGCCGAGGCCTGCCTTCAGGCACACGGACTGTCACCAACGACCCGCCTCCTCCTCCCCCGCCCCGCCCCAGCGGCTGACTCGCGCCCCGGCGTGTCCGGCCCAGCTTCGGGAGCCAGCGAAGGTCCGGGCGCGGGCTCCAGATGGGGGTGCTGCCCGAGTGACACGCATGCGCCCCGGTCCCAACTCCTGTTTGTCGCAATGCCCACCCCCCCCCCCCCCTGTGCGCGGAAGACTACGACGTGTGCTGCGGTCTCAATTGCAATCATTCGGTGACCTTCGCACCGAGCCTCCTCCTCCGCCTAGGGACTCGCTTGTAGCAGGAAGTAGTTCCGGCCAGTGTTGTCTTAGGCAGGGAGCAGTCACGATCGCCGCCATTTCAAGAGCCCGAGAGCTGAGGAGGGGAGCGGAGCCGGTCCGGTGCTGCGGGGCTTCATCCGTATCGCGGCTGCCGGCCAAGCCATCCGGCCAGCCCGCCCCGCCCCGCCCTGCTGCTCGCCTCCCGTCCGTCCCTGTCGCCGGCCTCGGAGGCGGCCCCGGCGGCGGCGGGACGCGGCGGCGCGGGGCTCCCCCTGGCCCGCCCTCCCTCAGGAGGCTCCCCATGGCGTCTTCGGTGGGCAACGTGGCCGACAGCACAGGTACCTAGGCGGCCGCCTGCCCGCCGCCCCGCGCTCCCCTGCCCGCGAGCTCCCTCGCACCGCCCGGGGCCGGACAGCTACCTCCCTGTCCCCGATGCCTCGCCGTGTTCGCCCCTGCCGCACGTAGGATCGCGGGGTGACTCGAGCGGGCGGGGGAGGGACCCTCCGGTGCACGGGGGGCCCCCCCCTCCCTCGGAGGTCCCCTCCGCGTGGGGGCGGCCGTGCTTCCCCCGGGGGGATGGCGAATCGTGGATTGAGGGAGCATCGAGGCCACGCCCTCGTGCTACCGAGGAGGAAACTGAGGCAGCCCCCGGGGAAGTGCCTCGCGCAGGGTCGCACAGCTGGCTCGTGCCCGAGGTCGGATTCGAACTCGGGTCTTGGTGGCCCCGGCAGGGCGCTCTGCCCCTCCTGTGCCCCCCTCTCCACCTCCCCCCACCCCCGCCCCGCCTGGCTTCCTGTGGCTAGGTGGCAGAGCTGCGGGGCTGGGGAGGGAGCTGGAAATTTCCAGGGGCGGCCGGTCCCGGGGGAACGCCTGCTGTCTCAGCTGCCGCTCGGGCCAGCCCGGGGGCCACACCCTTGCCTCTGAGCCGTTTCGGGCCCCTTCTTCACCTGCCGGGCGGGGGGGGGGGGTGGGGGGGTGGGGAGCCCTTTGGCGATTTCCTATCCCGCCTTGGGAGTTCTTTGGGATTCCTTCCCTGGAGGAAGGGGGGAGGGGGAGGAGGGTCTCTCGCCCAGGTCCCATTTCCATCTTTCCAGCTTATTGTCAGCGTTCGCGAGGTGTACGTTTATTAACGTTTTAAGTTTCCATCCCTCGCCTGAATGCGCCGTCTGGCTTGGAGATTGCTATTTTATTTTCGCTTTGAGCTACGCAGGATTGGGGACCCCCCCCCCCCAAAAAAGATCTTTCTGGTAGTTGAACCAAGCACCTTCCTGTGTTCAGGCTTTCTTGGGCCGGGCGTCTTAAGAAGGCTGTCCGGAGGACTTGCTTTTTGAATGCTTCGGAGATGGGTTTCTTTATCTCCGGTGATTGTCGACTCCTATTCGTGAACTGTCTCATCCCTTATTTGTAACTGTAACGGGTGGGATTTATTAAACAGTTTCAGGCCTTTCCCCTCCCCCTGGGTGCTATTAAGCATTTAACATTGCATTTATATCTCTTTTTCCACTGGATAATCAAACGAAATGGGATTTGTAAATTGCTTAGCACAGTACCCGGCTCATAGTGGATGCTGTGTAAACGCTAGCTATTAATAGTAATTGGGAAAGCTGCGATTTCAAGCCTTAAAATGGTAGTTATGCTGTTTCAAACCTGCTTTGTTCACTGAAGAAAAAAAGACTCGAGGTCCACATTGTTTTGCGGTATCCGTTGGACAGGGATACATCTTTTCTTCTTCTCACCCCCCCCCCCCCCCCCCCAGTTTTCATAAGCGAGGTTTATATTTGGCAGTTGAGTCTCTCACCCTCTCACTTTAGGTTGAATTCCATAGTCATTGTATCCAAAACCTAAGTCTGCCATTTTTTTTCCCCTCCGTGGAGCCAAGTTCTGATAACCATGTTTCTTATTTGACTCTGGACAAAACCTGTCCTGGTTTTTCAGCTCTGATTGCCATTTACCTGTAGTGTGAAAAATAGCAGAAAATCATCCCAAAGTGGCTGTATCTAACCTGAGATGAGTATACAGTGGCCTAAGAGACTGTTCAGTTGGGCATCACCATTTGAATAGTCCCTTTAGAGTTCATGTTTGTGTCTTTAGTATTTTAATTTGGTTCTGGTTGGTCTGAAGACCTTTCTTTTTCTTCGCAGATGATTTGAGGAAGCTGCTATTTCAAGTATTCAAATAGCATTTATTAAATTTTGAAAGTGATGTGGTAACTGGGGGAGAAGGAGAGTACATTTGTTAGCTACTTTTTTTTTTTTTTTTTTTTTAGGTTTCATTACTGACATTTGCCTCCCCCAGATTTGCTAAGATAAAGTCTCCCCTCTTGATGATTCTATTCAGCAGCATAGGCTGTCATTCCTCTCATGTAGGTTGAGTTCCCTGAAGAACCCAAGGCAGGCACTTTAGTGATCAGAGTACTGAGCAGGATTGCCACCTTAAACCTCAGTTTCTTCCTCTGTAAATTGAAATGATGATACTGCTGGAACCATCGACCTCACAGAATTGTTGTGAGGAAAGCTCCTCGAAAAGGGTTATGTAGAGGTGCTGTTTGATTTGTCTTAAACGAGTGGGCCATCGATTCAAGCTTGCAGAGCTTACATAGATACTTTTGTGGTAGTGGTATTGAGATTTGACCTGGATAAAGCCAAGTTAATTTTTAACACCGTAATGATATGTTGAAACTTAACATCTGGCAAACTGCCTCATTGTGCCCTCTCTCTTTGCCTGAGTGAAATCTGTTGCATACAGCGATTTTTTCATATATTAATTGAGTAGTTTACCAAATGTTTTGTACTAGATTTCTGAGCATCTCTTAGCATTGCAGTCACAGATGACTACTTGAAACAGGTATTTGGATGCTTTTTCGTTATTTGTAGTATCTTAATCTTCCTGAAACTACTGGAGAGCTGTTGGGCAAAGTACTCCTTGTGCATTCATTAAGGATGAGAAGTGTGCCTTGGGGGATGGGCACAAGAGCAAACGTGTTCCTCTGTGCTTGGTTTAAAACATTTGATGACCTGGTTAAAGACTTAGGAATCTTGTCAGATAAATTTCCCTTTCTTATTTATCAGCTGCCTTAAAAATAGCAGCTTCATTTCTAAGTTATCTCTGCCCTCTTCCCCCCAACCCCATTTGATTTTAGTCTTTATTTTCCGTGTTTTGCCAGGAATTTTATATTTTCACAAAGTGGCTTAGAAAACGGCAGACACCTTACTTGGGAAGGCAGGTTATAAAAATACTTAATGAGCAGATTTACCCCAAAAGATTATTCTAGCCAATATCATTAAACATTTTTCCATCTGTTTCAGAACTACGTGGTTTTATCTTGTTTCTTCACAGAACCCAATGTCGAAGATGGTAACTTTGGGAGGACTGTCATTCTAGAGGAAGCTCCAGAAATAGACGTAGAATTTAATGGCACCTAGTGTCTGTTCTAGAAGATAATCTAAAAATAACCTTCTGGCTAATTTATCGCACATATTTACCTGATAAACCTTCTCATTTAGTTTGAGAAGGACATAGCTCCTGAAATGTTGATTCTGTGCTTGATCTAAGGATGGGGTATATTGATATAGTTAGTACACTCTAGTGCTTTACTGAACTTCAAGCATTTTGATCTTTTGATTTATTTGCCCTTTTTTCTTCTTCTTCTTCTTTTTTTTTTTTTTTTAACAGTTTGTAGTTTGTGTTTTCTAATGATTTGTCCCCTGTGTCGTTCCCCCCCCCCCCCCAGAAAATAAAGTGTTTTGGTGATTTTCCAGAACCAACAGAATGTATGCTTTCCTTCCAAGGGTTAGCTGAGTTGGCTCATCGTGAATATCAGGCAGGAGATTTTGAGGCAGCTGAGAGACACTGCATGCAGCTATGGAGACAAGAGCCAGATAACACCGGTGTGCTTTTATTACTCTCGTCCATACACTTCCAGTGTCGCAGACTGGACAGGTAGGAGACTTGGGTTTATTCCTTAGATATTGAAATTCGAGAAACTTCGATTTTTACCAAGTGTACTTGAATCGTTGCTATTGTTACATTGTCCTTCACACAAGCATGCAGAAATGCTTCTGAGCCTGCACTGATTCATTCTAGTACTTGCTCGGTTCGTACATACCACTCGGGCCTAGTGGCAGCTTCTTCTTTCCTGGTTCTTGTTATTAGGCACGGGCATAATTGCTAAACAGTTGAGGAGGGGAGGGCTAAAGGGACTTTGCAGACTTGACGACCTGGGGCTGTTGTTAACTATTCAGGTAACAAACTATTCTTGGTCCTGTTTCCTTTGACACTCGAAAGGCACGTCATGGGGGACGGGACAGGAAGAGAAATGGTTCACAAATGGAAATGCATATGTCACGAGAGGAAATGTATGGCCTTCAAATGATAACTACTACTAAAACATACATTTGAATCTTTTGGACTAAACTGAATTACCGAGCAAGTAAAAGAATTATGCTGTAATATACTAAATGCTATGTATCCTTTACTACCCTTAACACAGGGGTCCAGGGTTACTTTGGTGCAGATGGTTGCATTGTTAGGATAGATGGAATGGAAGTGCACCTAGTAAGCACTTACTGTGTGTTAATCCATGTGTAGGATACCAAGAATAAAAGTACAAAATTGGTATAGTTCTCTCTCAAGCTGACATCCTAATTAAAGGAGACCACCTGTATAGTAGGGTTCAGCTCTAGGGTAGATGGAAAGACCAGATCACACAGTCCTTAGGTGCAGGGGTCCCAGTGGAAAGGGATCACTCCTGGATGGGCTACTTGTTGTTTCTTTCTGCTTTACGACAAGAGGCATGATATGTTAAGAAGAAGGCAACCAAACAGTCTCTACAAGAAAAACAAACTATATCGGTGCCTATCTTCTAGACCGATGTGCATCTGATTGGCCAGCTCATTGAGTTAGTATATCTATATATGTATATGTATATATGTATGTATGTATGTATGTATGTACTACAGTTTAATGAATTGGCTAGGTTGTGTTTGGGAGATTGTATGGTGCTTCTGTTGATTCCAAACCGCTCCCTTGTGTGCGAACCTTTTGAAAACCATTGTTCTAGTGATGTATGGTTGTGAATCTTTGAAATGCTATAGATTTAAGTAGCAAATTAGATTCTGGAACACTTTATTTCTTGAGACTCCATGATCAGTCTAAATAGAAGATCATTCTTTATTCATTCTACTAGATTCAGAAGACTAAAAAATGGATGACGGAGTTCTTTCCCTCCCCTCAAAACTTCTGAAAGCACTTTTGTTGCTTGCCTTTTTCTTCAGCACTCTGCTTTTAAAGTTACTTAAGTCTTATGTAGTTTCTGGTTAGGTGGATAATTGTCATATAGTGAAAAGAACATGGAGGAGTCAGAAGACTGTGGCTTTTGGTATGTCCTTTGCAGAGCCTGGATTTGATAATGTTTTGAGATGCTTTGTAAACTGTGGTATAGAAAGTTGATATTCTGGAATGCGAGGACTGGTTGGTACACCAGGCCAGATTTGAGGAGGTGCCTTTCTCTAGATCATCCTCATCACCGGTCTTCTCTCTTTTCCAGGTCTGCTCATTTTAGCACTTTGGCCATTAAGCAGAACCCACTTCTGGCAGAGGCCTACTCCAATTTGGGGAACGTGTACAAGGAGCGTGGACAGTTGCAGGAAGCTATCGAGCATTACCGACATGCACTGCGCCTCAAACCCGATTTCATCGATGGCTATATTAACCTGGCAGCCGCTTTGGTTGCAGCAGGGGACATGGAAGGGGCAGTGCAAGCTTATGTGTCTGCCCTTCAGTACAATCCTGTGAGTAGAATTTGGTAGTGACTATCTTACTCCCACAGACACCCAGGAAACTGCTTTGGGTAGCTCACTCATTGCAAAGCCAAAATAGTATTTTGGTGTTTGGGAAGGGGGTCTTTACGTAAGATGAACACGATTACTTTAAGCTGGGCTCTTAAATAAGAAAATTCTTCTAATAAGCAGATAATGAAAAGAATAAAATCCACCCTTGCTGCAGATGCTCTGTCTAGCGTGGTAGGCAGGGAGCCGGACATTAAACACACACAGTTCTTCTTGTGGGTCATTCTGGAAAGTCTTGATGAACTCCAGGAAATTCTCTCATCAGTGTAGAAGATGTCTGAATTCTCTTGATATAGAACTGCTTGGGAATGCTGGATATTTGTGATGGTGACTGTTGAAATCTAGTAGTACGTCAGTTTAAGAAACATATTTCACTATACTTAACCCAACTGTTATATGGACTGGCTCCAACCATATATTAGGAGCCATAGGTTATGTTTAGGAGAGTTGTTATGTAATAGGGGTTAGGGCAGATCTTTCTGGTAACTGATAGGAAATTTGGTCTGGTTCTGCTACTAATTAATTGACATAAGGTTTAGAGTTAGTTGCATAAGTGACTTGGAAGTCACTTAAATTCTGTGCTTCAATTTATTCACCTCTAAAAATGGGACTGTTGCTTGCCAGCCTTCCTCACAGGATTATTGGAGAATTCAATGAAAAAATTGACTTGAAAAATTCTTGGTGAAAACTTAATACTCCCAATTAGGTAGTATGTTATGTACACTTGAGCTTCTGAGTGGTTTTTAGGGAGTGAAAGTGTGGTGCATCTGTCTACTGTTGACATGTAAAATTTCTTTAAAACAGATGTCAAAGTATAAGGTTAGATCATTTCTTCTTCGTCTTGTCATGTCCAAGCAGCATAGAAGATAAAATTGGTAATGAGGTGAAAATGGTTTTACTAGGCTTTTTGTTTAGTCCCCGTATTTTTCTTTATAATTAAAAATGAGTCAGCAGATGAATTGCATATCCATCCTGTAAAAGATAAAAAGAGGTGTGAGAGAGAGCCCTTACTCTCAAGGCATTGACAGCCCAATCGAGGAGTCCAGTCGTGACACGCCTAGAAATAGAATTAGCAATCTAAGGCATTGTATGTAAGGTAAGTGCGGAACGAATGGCTCCAGAGAACGAATACCCTGGGGGTAAAAGGCTAGCCCAAACAAAGTCTGTTCAGGTATTCAGTAGTTTCCTCAAAGATCTCAATCTTTCTTAAACTAATTGGTCTCTATACTTCAGTACTCTGTCACTGCTGCCTTGGGTTTGAGCCCTGTACTTAGGGCTCAGTTCTGACAGTAAGTAGCCCTCCCTTAGTTCAGAACCTCAGTGGCTAATACTTAATAGCAGTAGAGAATGAAGGATAATTAATATGTTGAATGACTGAATTAGAATCCAAAAAGTTCTCAACAGGCTAGTGTGATGGGCTGAATCTAATAAGATAAAATTTTATGTAGACAAATGTAGACTCTATCTAGCACTTGGGTTTTTTAAAAAAAAGCCAACTGGACAGGTACTCGATAGTAGAAGACAACTAGTAGCTATAGAATTTTTCATGTAGAAAAGGTGTGATTTTATTGGACTGTGAACTCAATGTAAAACATCAGTGTGATCCTTCAAGCAAGAAATCGAAGGAGATTTTTGCCTGCACTAATAGAAACCTAGGGACCCTAAAGAGGGAGGAGATGGTCTCTTTCTAAGCTGCCTTGGTTAGATACCATCTGGAGGATTGCCTTCAAGTCTGGGTGCTGCCTTTAAGAGATTTTGGACAAGCTAAAGTACACCCAGGGTGGTGCAGGAGACTGGAAACTATGCTTACAAATGAAAATAGATTACCAGGAACTGGGCTTGCTTAGACTGGAAAAGAAAATGGTGTGTGACTGTTGTCTTCAGGTAGCTGAAGACCTGTCAGTCAATTGGAAGAGTTTTATCTTAATTATACTAGCCTTTTGATCTCTGGAGCCTCATTGTGTTCGTCAGTATATGAAGACCTTACCCTTCATATTCTGTTGTCAGTACTGGCAACTTAAAGACCTGAACTGGACTTTTTATTTGTTTTGAGAGGGCAGAACTAGTAGCAATGGGTTGTGGATAGATATTTGTGCCTGATACAAGGAAAAGCTTCAAACTGTCTCAACGTGACCCTGGGGGGTCCTCAACCTTAGAAGACTTCACATGCCAGCTGCATGCCCTATTGTGGAATGGTATTATTTATTATTGTGGGTGTGTGTGTGGGGGGGTCCTATTCAGGAGTAAGTTGCCCTAAATAATAGTTTCTTCCCAACTCTGAGTCTGTATGGAAATGAGGCGATGAGAAAAGGAGATCTTAGAAAGAGAACTGTGATTCTGAAAGACCAAGCCATTAGCTCAAAACGAAATCTGTCCTGCCCTGCTGGAGAAGCTGGACAGTACCAATAAAGAAAATTGGATTACTCTGAATCATGTGCTGGATGGTCTGATACAATGTTGGAACCCCTGTTTGTTTGCTGGGTGGAGTGGAAACATTGACATGATTTCAGCTTTTCATGATTACTCATCATGAGTAAATATTCCCGGGTATCCTCACTTGCTTTAGTGAAGGTGGTATGAGTGCCTTGACCTTTGCTATTTGACTGATTGATAAAGCTTGAGATATTTCCAGTGCCCCACTGGCTTTGCATGGTAATAACTGTACTGACATGGTCTTTATGTCACACTAGAAGGTTTGCAGGGCACTTCATAAGTATGATCTCGTTTGAACCTCACAATAACCCTGGGAGGTGGGTGCTGTTCTGATCCCCAGTTTATGGTTGAGGAAACGGAGGCAGAGACTGGTTAAGAGTCACACAGCTACTGAGTGTATGCAGCCGCATTTGAGTTCTGGCCTTCTTGACTCCAGGTCCAGTATTGTATTTACTGTGCCACTAGCTGTCTCTAAATGGTCCAAGACGCTCAGACAACTTTGATTTTGCAGTGGTGAAGGAGTGCAGTAGTAATGACTGACAGTCATTACTTTATTACAGCTTTACTACATCTCCATTTTGTAAGGTAGTCCCCCAAGTAACTTGTATCTAGTGGCATCTCATTTCTAATGAAAAGGTAGGTCACATTCAGGGCTATTTTTTGACTCGATTGGAGAAATTGCCCTGATGCATTGAGCTGTTTGATTTTTGCCTTCTGCATCGTCGGTAGCTGTTTAGAGCTTCTGGTGATGTTTGGTGTGTTGACGTGGCAGAAATGCTAAGTCCGCCATTTTAAAGGTGCTTTTGCTAACAGTGTGGATCCATGGACTCGATGGAGTTGATTTTAGATTATTTCCCAGCAAGTGGTACGAGCATTACGTGGTTGTCCTGGTGTACTTTTGCTGTTCCTGAAGCTTCACTTTTACTGTGATTACCCTCCTTCCAGTGACCAGTCCATTGAGCACTGTTTTGGCATCCTGGTGTCATAAGTGTCAGGGGCTCTCACTTCTGCAGCTGAGCTCTGGAGGACCATTCATTTCTATGCTTTTGCTGCTGTTGGTTAAATTTAGCACATGTCAGAGGTCAGTAAATATTTGAGTGCTTGCTATGTGCATTACTAGAAGCTCTGGGGAGATCAGAAAAACTAAGGGGGTTCCTTTGCTTGCTTATGCTCCAATGAGACAGGATACACACATTAGAGAGGCAGCGGATCGAAGGAGACGTGTGCATAAAGCTAGGGAGGATAGTGTGTGTGGGCATGCTGGAGAAATTTGGAGAAAGGAGATACCAAAAGCAATATTATTAATCTTAAAGGATTTAGGGATGTTCTCCCTTCCCTTCCAAGGATTATTCTTTGTTGTGGACAACTGTGCTCTCCTATTTAAAAAAAAAAAAAAATCGATTGCTGATACCCTAAAAGCAAGTCTAAGTTGCCTTAATCATGGGCGATCAACCCAGCATGGCAATTCTGTGTTAAGAGGACATCCTATAGTTTGCCTAATCTTTGCTCATAGTTAAGACTTGCTGATTCTGAGAAACGATTCAGAATTCAGTACGGTGCATAGCATGCCAGTCTTGGCACAGCAAAAATACCAGCTCTTGGATGACAGTTGCTAGGATATTTAGTTAAGGTGAGTCCACATAGGGACGAACGATATTTCTTATTAACTGTTGGGGTTTTCTGGGCAAATTCGGACAGATGCCAGAAGTAGTCTCATGACAGAAGCCTTTCCCTCCAGTTTGGGTAAATGTGTCAGGTGACCATCTGTACAAATTCAGCTTTGTCTAAGGAATAGAATCAACTGGTGGCAATTTAGTTGCCCACCATTGGCTGCCCACTGGCCCTGCACCGAGGGTGCTAATGAACAATACGGTATAAACAGCAGGAAACAAAATGTGTGGAAAAGGACAAGGAGTTGAGGAATTTATTCTCGCATAACAGCTAAGCATCATTTTTAAGTTTCTAAACTTCTCTCAGAAGCCTAGGTTCTGGTTATTTTGTCTCACAAGTTTTTCTGTTTTAGTGGAAATTTCGTCTTTGGTGTGATTCAACACTGCCTTGGTAATAATTAATAATTAAATTGTATTGAATCTGAGTATTTGGCTTGTGAGCGCTGATCTTCTGAGGGACAGAGAAGCTATTTGCTTCACTGATTGACTGCTTCGACCTTAAGTGACACAGTAGAATGAAGTGTAGAACTCCAAAATGTGATTGCAAGGCTTCTGAAGTAATGCCACAAGAGTACAGTTAATGATAAAGTGTCTCTGATTTCTAGGATTTGTACTGTGTTCGCAGTGACCTGGGGAACCTGCTCAAAGCCCTGGGTCGCTTGGAAGAAGCCAAGGTAGGTGTTCATTAGAACGCATTTAAACATCAGCGTTTTGAAAACTTGTACTCTTTGCCAAGTCTTCCAATCTTCATTGAGCTATCTTCACAAACAGTCCTGAGAAACTGAGGAAAACTGACAGCATGAATCGCCTGAGCCTAGAGCAAGGCCAGGCTTTGGCACCCCTGCTCTAAATCTGGGGGTAAAGCAAGGACCTGAACATTGTGGAGCCCTTCTACTGAGCTAGATTCCACCCCCCCCACCCCCCCACCCCCGATATCGTTGGGCTCCAGCAGGATCTTATCTGGGAGTAAATAACATTCCTTCGTATCTGAGGCTTGCTGCTCTTCTAAGTCCTTTGTGGCTTGTAAGTGGAGAAGAAAGTCATCAAAATGTTACCCTGTAATACTGGCATTTAAATTTCTTATTCTTTAACCTTCCTCCCCTCATCTCCCCCATCCTCCCCACCCCCCACCCTTTTTACAGTGGAAGAAAGGCTGCTAAATGATCACAAATTTAATAATTGGAGCTTCCCCCCTCCCCCCCATCCCCTCCCCACTTCCTCCTGTCATTGTACCTCCCCACCTCTTTACAGTTCTTCTCTTCCCCTTCCCTGTAGTCTCCTTAGTCTTCTCATTCCCTTCTTTATTTCCTTCTCTTTCCCTGCCTTACTCCCTTTAAAAAATATCAAAGGGCAGAAGGACAAAGCTGGTTTGTCTGGGAAATGGACTGATCGAAAGAAAACTTGCTAAAGTGGAAAGGTGGCTTTTAGCAGTCTTTGTTTCCAAATGATGAGAATTTGAATACCAGGTTGGGTTTTAAAGCTTTTGGCATAATTTAAAACATAAATTACAAAATGAAATTGTCTTGTTACAAGCCACCTTACGCAATCGCGCTGCAGGGGTGAGGAGTGGGGAGAAACCAGAGAGCCTCTGAAACTCCCACCTGTTGCTCTGAGCCCCACGCGCATGCTGATGCGTGGAGTGTATGCGCAGCGTAGCTGTCTGTTTGATCACCTCATTGTAGGGAGAGCGAAAGGCTTTTCGGCACCATCTGATGGTAAAAAGCACTGATTTTTTTTTTTTTTTTTTTAAAAAGTGCAGAGTTCATAAATTCATTATACTGGCCATTTGGATTAACCAACATAGGTTTCCACCCTATGAATTCCATCTGATTGATTAAAAACGAGCTGAAAAGATGCCTCGTTGGCGATTTCTGTAGGAAATCTTCCAGCCCCTGTTCATTTTCATCCCACCAAGCGGACAGCTAACACGAATTGCACTTCACTGCAGCTTTAGAGACCGGTTTAGGCTGAGACACTGCGCCTGCCTTAGGTTGCTGACTTCTTTATTTCAGAGCTCTGGAGACACCTAGTTTGAAAAGCGTTATACTGTTTTTGTGAGAACTTAGTAAACAAGACAACTATGGAGTGAAATGCAATGTATTTCTTTTGTAATCAGTGCATTTGAAAATTCAAGCCAGCAAATTCTTAGTAGCTAGAAGCAAATTTGTTTTACAGAAATTTCAGAGCCTTTCTTCCAGCAAAGTCCCTGCTGTATGCAATAGTCCTGATTAACCCTCTCCCTTCTGCATGACTCCCATGTTACAGACTGAGACTGTCCTCATTCCCATATGTTATAGACATATCCAAAGAATTTCAATTGCTTTGTTGAACTTTTACTAATGATCTTGTTTTATTTTCTCTCTTGTTTTTGGTTTTTCACCATTGATATTGTATTTAGAAGGTTTCAGGTGGGTGAAACCTCCTATTCCATGCGTAAGGTGCCTCGCTGAAGGGAGCTCGAGGCCTGGATCTAGGGCAGACACACACCTCCTCCTCCTCTTCCAGCAAGGAACGCACCGAAAAGTCACATGATGAGAAATATGGTAACGGGTTTGTAACTGCCACAGCAAAACAATTTGCCTCCATGCCTGAATCTTCTGTCTTGTGGCTTCAGAAAAAGCTTAAAAACTATTTTATTTACAAGCAAGTAATGTAAGAGAATGTTTTATACTTTAGCCACAATTCTTTCAAAGAAGTAAAGTTAAAGTAAATTAAACTATTAAAAATTAATTGGAGATAATTTACTAGTAAAAGCTTCTAACTCTCCTTGTTGTTCATTTTTTTTTCCTTTTTTCTTCTTTGTTTGGATTGCAGCGTTCTGCTCTTCTGATGACGCGCTGTGACCCTGCAGTAGCGCAAAGGCTGCGCAGCGTTAACCGCGCTATGCGTGCGAATGAACCCCTGTGAACGGTTGACTAGATGAGTAATCTGATTGACTGGCTCCCTCAGTCCTATTCTGTAGCCTTTTTGGACCAAATTGGGTTTTAGCCTCAGCACTTTGAATCGAGCTGATCTCATCACCAACAAACACTCAACGCGGGCCTGTCTAGTAGATTAATGGATCTCGTTGGCCGTTTGCTGTGCCTAAGGGTGTTCTGCAGAGCGCAGCAGCAGTCGCAGCGATGGCGCAGCGCAATGCTGTTAGGAGGCGCTGGCGACGTTTGCGCTCGCATTACAGGGACCTCAACCCAGGTGCGTTCCTGTCATGTGAGGTTTCAGCTTTAGGCCCTGGTGGGTGTGGGCCAAGTCTAAGTAGAGCTTACGTGGCTGACTGGGGAAGAAAATGTCTCAGTGATTTGTATAAGGGGAATAGAGAAGGAAGTGTGTGCCCCTACTGCTCGATTTTGGTTTTGTCGAAAGAGTCTTTAGTATTGAGGAAAATGGGTATGGGTTTCGTTTGGTGACCCCAGAAGACGCTTTTCTATCCATAATAAGCAGGCCCAGGTGTTAGGATGAGAACTGATGGCGAGTGAGAAGTCCAGCTCTAGACTGAGGCAGCTGGCTTTCCAGGTGAGTTCCCAGCCTAAGGGTTCACCCTTGTTTGGCAGAACTGAACATGGTGGTTTGCACTTGGGTTCTGGTTGGCGCGGGCGCAGGAGCAGCCAGCTGCGGCAGCGCAATTAGTTTTGGCGCAAGCGGGCCTATGCTGCAGGGTCACTTTTGGCCGGTCAGAGAAGGAATACTGACATCGACTTTTTTTTTCCCCTTGATCTTTTTTTTTCTTTACAAATTTTCCCCTTTCCCTGTACCTTTTCCCCTCCCATCTTTTTTCTTCTTTCATTAACCCTTCCAAGGCATGTTACTTGAAAGCAATTGAGACGCAACCAAACTTTGCAGTAGCTTGGAGTAATCTTGGCTGTGTTTTTAATGCCCAAGGGGAGATTTGGCTCGCAATTCATCATTTTGAAAAGGTAAGTCATTGAACTGGTGATTTATCAAGTATCTGACCCTAATATGTTGTGTTAATATCTGTGTACACTGACTGCATCAGCGTATAGATGTGGGATGTGTGTAGCGCTTTTATATACATACATACACACACACACACACACACACACACACCATGCGCATGCACGCATATCTAGATCTATCCTCTATCTGTAATGTAGTGATCCCCGGGTAGCGTAAGTTAGATTTCATTCTCCAGTTAGAAACTCAGGCGATGATGGCAGCCATTTAAAGTAGCTCAGAATTGATTAATGAATCTGCCAGTGGGTCTGATTTTTACATTGAGGAAGTAATTATCAGTCAGCACGGCCCATCTGTCCCCTTATCCACTTAATGACACTGTAGTAGTCACTATTGAATACCTACCCCGCCCCCTTTTTGGGGGGTTCCTGATGTCATTTGATCCTCATAATATACCTCCTGTTGGCAGGGATTGTGACTCAGGGAATTGATGTGATTTGCTGAAGTTCGTAACAGTAATAGCTAGGATTTATATGGTCCTTTGAGGTTTGCAAATGTTCTCGTTTTATCCCCACAGCCTTGGAGGTAGATGCTATTACTACACCACTTTCCCCCCCCCCCCTTTTTTTTTTTAAACAGATAAGGAAAATGAGGCAGACAAGTTAAGTAACTTGCGCAAGGTCAGAGAGCTAGTAAGTATCTGGGACCAGGTTTGAACTCAGGGTCATATGGAATTGTCACTTAAATCGATTGTCATACTCTGCTCAGAAACTCAGGGTGCTATTATGATGAAGGCCAACTTTCTTAAGTTGGCATTCATGGCCCTCTGTTATCTGGACTCATCTGGGCTTCCAGTCCAGCCTTATCTGCAACCTGGCCTCTGGTACAGTGAAATCTGGCTCTTCATTCTTCCTTCAAGGAGAAAGATCACCAGAACCTGGTGCTGCTGATGCTTTGTGACCTTGAGTCTGCGCCTCTGGTCCTTCACCTGTAATAGGACATTTTGGACCACGAACTTGTTGAGTTAGAGAACATGGGTTCAAATCCTGCTTCTGATAACTTGTGTAACGCAAGCAAGTCACTGAACTTTGCTGAGTTTCAGCTTTTTCAATCTTTAAAATGAGCTGATTTGGCTCGGTGGCGTCTGCCATCTCTGCCAGTTTAAGCTTTCTATCTAGATTGAGGCTCAATTCCTAGACTGGTTTTCATGAAAAACAGTTTTCTTTTTTTATCCTGAACTTAATCATTAAACAGTTTCAATATTAAAAAAAAAATCAAAGACATGAAGTTGTGAACTTCTATTAATGTGAAATTAAAATTTTTTTTTTATTCTGAACTTAACATCAAATAAAATGAGCATTCATTTCTCCATTGAAAGTAGATTGTAAAAAGGATTGTACATGAAACTGAATCTCATAAGTACAGCTTGGTTTTCCTTTTAAGTATATAATCATTTCAACAGGGAACTCTTCCTCCCCCCAACATGGTACTTTATAAGATGTCTTCCTTCTATGTTTCCTTCTGGCTTCTGTTATCTTCTGGGCATCTTTTTTTTTTTTTTTTTTTTTAAAGTGCTTTGGTGATCCTGTTTTCTTTTCTTTTTCTTTGGCAACTTATTGATCATAGCCTTCCTCTATCCCTTCCAATTGGTAAACAAAACCAAACCCTTGAAAGAAATATACACGTAGTCAAGCAAAACAGATTCCCACATTGGCTGTGTCTGAAAATGTCTCTCATGCTGAAATCTATTCATCCCCTCTGTGGCAGGAGGTGGGTGGGGAGCCTGCTTCATCTTCAGTCCTCTGGAATCATGGTTGGGCATGATGTTCATCAGCCTTCCTAAGTCTTTCAGAGTTTGTTGTTACTGCATAGATACTTCTGGTTCTGCTCCCCATCACCCTGGAGCAGTTCATACAAGTCTTTCAGAGTTTCTTTGAAACTGTCCCTTTTATCATTTCTTAAAGTGCAATAAGAGCCCCTTACCTTTGAATACCAAAATTTGTTTAGCTGTGCCCAAGTAACGGGAACCCTCTTAATTTCCAGTCCTTTGCTGTTATATAAAAGGAATTGCTATAAATAGATTAGTACGAATGGGTCTTTTTCTTACTTCTTTGCTCTCTTTGGGGCATGGGCCTGTTAGTTGTATCCCTGGATACACTGTTGTTTTTTAAAAAGTGTATATTAAATTTAATACTATGGTGACATAATTTGCCCTACTCTGAATTGTTTTGTGTACTTTTTAAATGTTTGGTTGAGATACTTTATTTAATTTTTTTAAATTTGGCATCTATCACTATCTATCCCCCCCGCCCCAGCTCTACTTTGTAACATGTATAGGTGAGCAATACAGATGGTGTCTGAAAATGTTCTATACCTCTGCCAAGAGGTGAAAACCGTGCTCTCTCTCAGTCTTTGAAGCCACGATTTGAAAGTCTTTTCTGTACTTTATGTGATTATTCTTTACATCTTTCTCTTAGTACTGCTCATTTCACTCTGTATTAGTTCATATGAATCTTCCCAAGTGGCCTTAAGTGGCTTTTTAAAAAGGCAGAGAGTAGTAGAATGTTGCTTGTACTAGGCCAAACAGAATTTTTTGAGGGGTTCTTTATTTAGGCAATTGATCATTTGAAAGCTAATTTATATTTTCTGAGCCAAAACTTGGGCTTGAAGATGATCTGGGTTTTTCTTGGTTATTTCCCCATCGGATTGAGTTAGGTGACCTCTTTAAACCTGTGGGGAGCATTTCATCCCATATGTGCTACTTCTTTTAAAAAAAAATGTGGGGTAATGCTTTTTAGCTTTTATATATTAGGTTAAAAAAAAAATTAGGTCATGGCCTTCTCCCTCCCTCTTTCCCTCTCTCCCTCCTCTCTTTAAAAACTTATCAAGTGACTGAGTCAGATACCTGGGGATACTGTCACACTCCAGATCTCCGGGGTCTTCCGAAAAGATGACACTGTCTATACAGAGCTTGAAGGGATTGAAGAGGGTGTGGAGTTTAATGACCTCATTTTTCAGGTGAGGAAATTGAGGCCCAGTGAGGTGAAGGGACTTGCCCAAGGTCCCACAGGGAGTAAGTACCTGAGTTGAGATTTGAATCTGGTCCTCTGACTGTGCTCTTTTGACTATACCATACTGCCTCCTGGAGGCATTAAAACGAGTGGTCCCAAGCTTTGGCTTCACTCCAGGGCTGGAAAGACGTGTCCAGTTGTGCTTAGGTATAGGGAAGTGCCTACCCAGATGTGCCCCCTTCCCCCCAGCCTTAATTTGGCTTTTTGCCTGAGCCTTGGGAGTGACTCCTTTTGGTGACTGCTCTCCTATTTCCCATGTCCTCAGAGCAAAGCTGCCGAGTCGGACTATGAAATTTATTAGGCTAATTTTTCTTTTAAAGCAACAGTTGCACAGAATATGTGTTGGAAGGGACCTCTGTGGCCGTCTAGTGTGAGCTACACCTGAAGAAGATCCCCTTCCCTCCTACAGTATATCACGCAGTGAGCCGTCCTCCAGGGAAGGGAAAAGTCACTCTGCCTGCAGACGATGCGTTCCGCTTTGGATAGCTCTGATCTTCCAGAAAAACTTTCATATATCAGCTAAAATATGCTTCTTTGTAACTTTCAACTCCTGTTCTCAGTTCTTTTCCTTGTGGCCACATAAGTCTAATCTCTCCTCACTTGCCAGACTTGGAATTTCTCCAACTACCTCATTTAGGGCATTGTGAGGAGCATTATAGTAACTCCAGAAGTGTTATTTTTTTTTAAAAACTGTAACAGATTTTCCCAACTCTAAATGTAGACCTTGAGGGACACTAGGACACTGAGGAACAATAGAGTAACTTTTTGGTAGTGGCTCTTGAAAATGGTTATAATTTCCCCAACTCTAAATCCAGACTCTAAAAGGCTGCTGTAGGGAGTATTGTGATTACTCTGAAAGGATTAGCTAGAAATGAAATGAGAGAATCAGGGCATTAGTCTGTTACATGTTTATACTTCACTTCATGTTTGATGGGTGGAATTATGGGGAAGTTAGTGGTTGGTACTGTCCTGAGAGAAGGCTTTGGAGGGACTGGTCTCGTTGTTAATTGTGAATTCATAGACTCTCAGACTGAAGAGAGCTCAGAAGGCACATACCCCAAGTATCTATACATAGCAGATAGGAAGTACACCACCTAGCTGCCGCCTTATTTGCTTTTCTTACTTATTGTTCCTAATTCTTGCCTCTTGGACCATGCAAAACAAATGTAATCTCTTACGTGATAGTCCTAGAGCTATTTGAAGGCTTTTTTTTTTTTTTTTTTTTTTGCCTTGACTCCACTAAGTCTTCTTCATGTCAACACCTGGCCCTTTCTTCAGCTGATATCAGTCCTCTCTTCACCATTCTGAGTATGGGTGTGTGCATGTGCGCGGGTGTGTTTTAAGACGGTACCCAGAGAGATTCGGGAAAGTGCTTCTGTTAATGCTGGAGAATACATTAGCTTCTCTGGCTGCCGCACTATACTAACAGTCCGAAATCAACTGGTCCATTTTTCCCTTGGCTTGTTACCTGTGAAACAGCTTTTCTTTTTTTACCTAAGTCTAATATCTGTTACATTTAACTTAATTAGATTTATCTCATCATTTTAGTTTTCTGTTTTTAGATCTAACATGTTTTTAGCCCCTGATTTCATATCTTCCTCGAACTTGACAGGTATGCCATTTTGACCTTGAAGTCAGTCACTTAGTAAAAATGCTGATAAGAATAAGACCAGAAATTAAAAGCTAAAAGACGTGGGTCCTCAGAGGCCTTCTATTTAGCACAACCCCTCTCTTTGTTATTTTTTCCTTTTTAAAAAAATTCTGAACTTAAAACACCAACTAAAATGAGTGCTTTTCATATACACAAGAGAACAGAAAGAGTGGTACATGGAACTACTAATCTCTTATGTATGGCTTGCTTGTCTTTTTAAGTATGTGATGAGTTCTGCATGTTAAATTCCAAGCAGTCTTGTTTGTCCACGATTCTTTCCTGGCCATCTGTTTGGAGCAATGACAAAAACTTGCTTCAATGACCCTTTTTTTCTCCCTGTCCCTTGCTCCCCACTCCCAACCCCCAAATTGAGAGAAAAGATAAATAAAACCTTTGTAACAATTATACATAGTTGAGCAGTAGAAATTCCTGCATTGGCTATACATTAAAATATGCTTCATTCTACGTTTTGAGTTCCTCACCTCTTTGTCAAGTTTTTGTAAAGCATGCTTTATCATCTATTCCCTGGGAAAGGGAGCCCTACAGATGTTCAGTGACTTGAACGGTGAATGTCATGGGATAGGATATTATCAGGCAGGATTTGAACTTGGGTCTTCTCCCTCTAGAACCAGATTGAAGGTCACAGGTAGATATGTGAGGCATTCTATTAAAGATCTTCCATCAAAGCTGATTAAAGATCCATTCGTCACTCTTTTGGTATGGTCATTGAACCATGTTTGCCTAAGTGTACTATTATTTAGCCCACATCCCTTTTTCTTGTTTGCAAGGATTGTCTGAGAGATTTATTAATTTAATATTTATTAATATTTAATAATTTAATTAATCTCTTATCTATGGTGTTCTTCCAATATACTAATCTGGTAATCCAGTCAAAGGAGGAAATCCTTTTCAGTCAAAGGACTGGATCCTTATAGACAGCTCCTTCAATAATTTGTTTCTTTTTCCAGGACTCAAGTTGGCCTGTGGTTTTAGTAATGTACCCTTTTTTCTTTTCTTTTTTTTAAGCAGTTCTACCTTCTCTCTGATGCCCATTGTAATCCCTTTCTCCCTAAGCATCACTCTTAACCCTTCTTTGATCATGCATTTTCACCCAGCTGAGCTTTAAAAGTAACCTCCTTTGTTTTGCTGGTAGTGTTCATTCCTGCTTTGCTGCAGTTTAGCTTTTCTGACAGTTGCTTCTTTTGTATGTTTTTTAAAGATACTCCTTTTCTTACACTGAAATTGCTCCCAATTATTCTCTCCCCCTTGGTACCTTAACCCCATGACAAAAAAGTGAAGCAACGTCTTGTGATACTGCATCCGACAAAATGTGTCCCACTCCTAACTGTAGTTTGTCATCTCTTTCTTGAGAGGAGAATTCAATTCCAAGATTAGTCATTTGGAATGAACACCATTAATTAATTAACATTAATAGTTGCACTCCTTATCATAAGGAATGAAATAAAGGAGGAAAAAAGTTACTTTGTTTCTTGGAACTCTGGTTTCTTCCTCATTAAAATGAGAATTGTAGACTACGTGGTTTACGTTTTCTTCTTGCTCTTAATACTCGTTAATTTAGTAAAAAAAAAAAATACAACAAATGAAAGTATAATAATTTCATACATTTTAACTCATAATTGAAGGTGCTATGTTTACTTATACCCAAGAAACTTAATGTTTGAGAAGTTCTTGAAAACATATTTTACCTAATTCTTGCAACATGAGGCAATATCCATTATGTGAGTCTCTCTCTTGTTTTTAGGCTGTGACACTTGACCCCAATTTTCTTGATGCATACATCAATTTGGGAAATGTCCTGAAGGAGGCGCGTATATTTGACAGGTGAGGGAATGTTATGTTAGAAACAAAATGTTCGTGTTTTCTTTGGGCTCATTTGCTAATATTTCACAAGCCTTTTGATTCAGGAGTGCTTTTCTTTTTCCAGGGGAATTTGTCAGTTATTTCATAGTGTTCATTGCTCGCTTGTTGGTCCTTATATAGCACTACTCCTTCTCTGTAACTCACTCCACTAATAACATTAGCTTATGTTTACATAGTACTTGAAGGTTACATAATGTAGGAGCTTGGCGATGGTAGGAGAGTAATAATCCCAAACCTAGTCCTCACTCTTGAAAAGATGGTTGGAAGCTAGTGTAGTACCCTAAGCCTAAATGGACCAGGAGGCCTGAGGCTTTTGAAGGCACAGTGTCAAAACAATAGAAAAGAAAGAGGAAGGGCAATTCTGCACCATGAATACCTTAAATCTCAGTGCTAAGGAATCCAAGAGTGACCTGCCATGATGTCTTTTGCGTGGCATAAGTGTTCTTCCCTTCTTTTAATGCTGTGTTTTTTAAGGAGCCGTTCTTTGCCGAGGAAGAATTGCCTTTTCATTTTGGATTAGTATGGATAAATGTGTTCCCTTGTCTAAAGGGCTAGATAGTTTTAAAGAAATTTCTTTACTTGGGAGGTAGTTTTATGCTTTGCAATATTAATAATTTGGAGTTGATCTTGACAATTTATTGACAGGGGCTGGTTGAAATTAAGCAAACTCTTCTTGTTTCCCGCAGCCCCCAATCACCGTGCCTTGCAGTTCAATAGGTAGGATTGGCTGACTGGCCTACAGCTCATTTCTAGCAGAGAACTGCAACATAACAGGGCGAGCCACTCTGCCCAAGCAGTGACTGTGCTGGGGAGGGCATCTGCACAGATGTACCCTCCCTTTTAACCTGGACCTGTTAGTAAGGAAAAGACACGTGGAGTGTGAAATATTTGGTGTGTTAGACTGTGCATGGAAAGTACATTCCTTCCGAGATCAAAATCTTTTTGCCCAGTATATAGTGTATGTTATCTGGAGCAAGCTTTGCTGCTTTAGAATGAAGTTAAGCCTGTTTTTCATGTGTTGGATGTTATAAATGTGCTTTTGTGTTTACAGAGCTGTAGCAGCCTACCTTCGAGCCCTGAGCCTGAGCCCTAATCATGCAGTGGTGCATGGCAACTTGGCGTGTGTATACTATGAACAAGGCCTCATAGACCTTGCAATAGATACCTACAGGCGTGCTATTGAGCTACAACCACATTTTCCAGATGCTTACTGCAACCTAGCCAACGCTTTGAAAGAGAAGGGCAGTGTAAGGAGGATTTTTTTTTTCTTTCTTAGTAAGCTGGTAGGCTCAAAAAAAGGAGCATGCTTTTTTATTAGCAGTGACTTGGAGGTAAAGGTAGAAAGCAAAACTAAATTTGTATTTTAGTAGGGAAAAAGGAGGCAAATGTCCTTTAGGGGTAGACTAGGGAATGCCCTGTACTTCTTATATACCAATTCCTATTTCCTGTTTTTTTCCTGGGAAATTTCCCATGGCGAGGTGAAGGGATGGGTGGAATGATGGCAATGGTAGCAGAAAAGCATTTGAAAAGAAACTGATTCTGCAGCCATTTGACTTAAAAGTAGGTCAGGACAGCAGCCACCCCGAGATTCATTGGCTTCTGAATAATCTCTCTTTCATTTTCTAGGTTGCTGAGGCAGAGGACTGTTATAATACAGCTCTCCGTCTTTGCCCCACCCATGCAGACTCCCTAAATAACTTGGCCAACATTAAACGAGAACAGGGGAATATTGAAGAAGCGGTGCGCCTGTATCGAAAAGCCCTTGAAGTATGTTGATGGTGGTGGCTTCTATCGTATGTGATAATGGAGTTTAGTTAGTGATAGGAGCTCTCTAGCACTGATAGAGCCTTTACAATTATTACCGTATTTCTTCCTCATAACAACCCTAGGAGGTAGGGCCCAGAAATGTTCTCATTTTTAGGATTGGGGTTAGACGTGGTTAGAAGGGTTAGAGTCAGGCCGACTCTTAACGTCTTACAGATGAAGAATCTGAAGTGAACTTGCCCAGGATCGCCTAGCTAGTAAGGATCTGAGATCCAATTTAAATTTGGTTCTTCCTGGACTCTTCCTGGGCCAAGGTTTGTTCGCTGTGGCGCCCCCCCTAGCGGCCACTCCTGTGAGAGAAAGGGCATCTCCTGGGGTATAGCTCTGTGCCAGGTCCTGGGTGGGAAGAGAACAAGGGTGTGATCCTGAAGGAGTGGCCGTTTTACTGGAGGGACAAGATGTGCTGATAGAATTGAGTGAAAGGAATTCAGTGGGAACAGTACAGTTGGGGAGCAGTGTGGCCACCAAAGAGGGGGTGACCCCTGCGCAGGGTGTCGGAGGAACGGGTGGGGAAAGATGGTGGTGGGGAGTGAAACCGGTGAGACAGCAAAGCCATACTCAGACGCTTGTGATGACTTTTTCTAGGTGTTCCCAGAGTTTGCTGCTGCCCATTCAAATTTAGCAAGTGTATTACAACAGCAGGGGAAACTGCAGGAAGCCCTGATGCATTATAAGGAGGCAATTAGGTAAGGACTTAGAACCTAGAGTTCTGGTAAGAACCCCAGGGAAGCAGAGAGCACTGGAAAGTTTGCATCTGCAGACTGACCATATGTAGGTGGGTTTGGGACAGCACGAAATGCTCCAGTGGCTTCTAGCAGGAGGCCAGAGGGAATGAACGTTTTAAGAGAGTAAAGATTTTTCAGTTCTTCTTTAAAAAGAAAAAGGCTGATTTTGATTCTCTAACTCAGGATCAGTCCTACCTTTGCTGATGCTTATTCCAACATGGGAAACACTTTGAAGGAGATGCAGGATGTTCAGGGGGCGTTGCAGTGTTACACCCGGGCCATCCAGATCAACCCAGCCTTTGCTGACGCACACAGCAATCTGGCCTCCATTCACAAGGTAACCATTAGGACAGTTTCTCTCTCGCTTTCTCTTTCTCTCCCTCTTTGTCTTTGTCTCTTTTTCTGTTTCTTCCTTCAGTTTTTGGAGCTTTCCTGGTTTTTTTCTTCTACTCATAGGATTCAGGTAACATTCCAGAAGCAATTGCTTCTTACCGAACAGCTCTGAAACTAAAGCCTGACTTTCCTGATGCTTACTGTAACTTGGCCCACTGCCTGCAGGTAAGGTGTGGGACCCGATTGACTGAGTTTAAATATGCCTAGCCCGATGAGTCGCTTCTCAGGAAGACACATCAAAAGTTCAATCCTGTGTTTAAGGTTAGGGAATTAATTTCTGTTTTTAACCTCCTTAGATTGTCTGTGACTGGACTGACTATGATGAACGGATGAAGAAATTAGTTAGTATTGTAGCTGACCAGCTGGAGAAGAATAGGTTACCTTCTGTGCACCCTCATCACAGCATGCTGTATCCTCTTTCTCATGGCTTTAGGAAGGCTATTGCCGAGAGACATGGGAACCTCTGCTTGGACAAGGTGTGGGGCCGCTTGGTTTGTGCTTGTTCACTGCATCTATCCTTTTATGGACATAATAGTACTGCTTGATAGGATGCTGAAACAGTTTTCTTGACTAGTTAATTGAAAGTGTTGGGGCAACGAGGGGAGAACCCCTTTTTGCTTAAACCTGTGCCTCCCCACAGGAATGTGGGTAGCCTGTCATGGTAGTTTCGAATCCACTGGCATTGCTCCATTGCCTCCAGGGGCAGATTAGAGTGTAAGGCACATTGCACCGTTTGAGGGTTTCAGGATTGCACTGAACTGGCTTTATAAATAAAATGTGAAGTATTTTGAAAAAAGTTTCCCAGCAGGTAAGACGGTATTGAATTTTTACTTTTATATATGAAGTAAGGAATCTTTAGACTTGACCAGTATGTATTGGATTCCTTTGTTAGATTAACGTCCTTCACAAGCCACCATATGAACATCCAAAAGACTTGAAAGTCAGTGAAGGTCGACTTCGTGTAGGATATGTGAGTTCTGACTTTGGAAACCATCCGACTTCCCATCTCATGCAGTCTATTCCGGGGATGCATAACTCGGATAAATTTGAGGTAAGCATCATGCCCATCTGTTAGGCATCAAGCATTAAGTGCTTCCTCCGTGCCAGCCACAGAAAGGTAATTCCTGACAGTGGGTTTTGT
Organism: Vombatus ursinus; assembly: GCF_900497805.2. Taxonomy (NCBI): domain Eukaryota; kingdom Metazoa; phylum Chordata; class Mammalia; order Diprotodontia; family Vombatidae; genus Vombatus; species Vombatus ursinus. The sequence goes on along the minus strand of NW_020954597.1, from coordinate 405,451 downwards.
CAGGGAACTAAACCAGGATCCATCGATAGAGGTAAGGCAGCGTGGATTTGGAGTCAATGACATGGGTTTGAATGACGCTTTGTGACTTGAAACGAGTCGCTTGAACTCTGGCCTCGGCTTCTCCTTTTTCATTGGGAGACTTAGTAATCCGAAACACAGACCTAGGGGCACTTTGGTAACTCTAGGGCAGTGTCATAGATACCAGAAGTGGAAATGTGCCTCAGCTGAGTGAGGATTTCAAATTTGCTAAAGATAATTGAGTAATTTTCTGCCCCTTGGTTCCTTATTCCTTTGCTCACAGGACTTGTGGGGGTTTTCTTACCAGAGAGAGAAGAGTATGGTAACTTATCAGAAATTCAGAAATGTTTTGGTTTCTAAATTCTTGCACAGGGCCACAGTATTCTCTTTGATTGTCATTTAGAGATAATATGTGAATCACTGTGTTACTCATATAATTGAATTGGGAACCACCGAGTGGAAGTGGACAGTTCCTTGGATAAAGGCACGGTCGGCTTTCTTTGGATGGCAGAGGCAAGATCCGAAAAGATCTTGACAAGTTAGGAGTTGGGGTTGCATCTAAGGTGAAATTTGTTCGGGGCATATGTAAAGTTTCATTTAGCAGACTTTTTGAGCCCAAGTATAAGAGGGAAAGAGAAGGACCTGTGGCCAGACAGGTCTTTCAAAAGACCTGGGGATTTTAGTGGAATGTAAGCAGTTAGTCAATGACCATTTAAACACATGGTAATGTGCTAGGCACTGTACTAAGCACTGGGGATACAGAAAGAAGCAAAAGACAGTCCTTACCTTCAAGGGGCTCACAGTCTAATGGGGGAGACGACATGCACACATACATGTGACGCAAGCTATAGACTGGAGAAACAGGAAGTAACTACCAGAGGAAAGGGATGGGGAAAGGCTTCCTGTAGAACATGGGATCTGAGTTGGGACTTAAAGGAGGCCAGGGAGGTCAATAGTCGGAGCAGAGGAGGGAGAACATTCCAGTCTGGGCAGGGGCAAAGTAATGAGATACAATCTGGCCTCAGAAACTTACTAGCAAGTCATTTAGCCCTGTGTGCCTCAGTTTCTTCCTCTGTAGGATGAGCTGGAGAAGGAAATAGTGAACTACTGCAGTATCTTTGCCAAGAAAACCCCCAGATGGGGTCATGAAGAGTCAGACATGACTGAAATGATTGAACGAGATGTGTTTGAAGCAACATAAGTCCAAGTTGTGTCTGCTTTTTTAGGGCATTGCTGACTTATTGGTCTTGATTTCCAGGTGTTCTGTTACGCCCTTAGCCCAGATGATGGCACAAACTTTCGTGTGAAGGTGATGGCGGAAGCAAATCATTTCATTGACCTTTCTCAGGTGAGCCTCTCCAGTAGGTAGTCTCAGACAAGGTTTCAGTGGGATTAGTAGATAATTTGTATGTCTGCATTTGGTATTAAGTAACTCATAAAAAGTATGGATAGGAATTAGCTTTTGATCTGTGAGTTTCTTGCCCCCCCTAATTCTCAGTAACCATGGGGGCAAGGTTGGTTTTATTTGTACTTGAGCCGCTATCTAGAGAATCTAGATGTAGAGAATATCTAGAGAATAAAAAAGCCATAACACCAGTGGAATAGAATGGTGCCTTGGGGGAGTGGTGAGTGAAACACCTAAGGACCCACATCCACTGTGATTCTGACTTCTCTCCTGGCCTCCCTTATCTCCTGCCCTGTTTTTAGCTTTTCTCTTGCTACCAACCACGGAGTGTGGTTGGGACAAGTATGTGGTAAGTTAAGGACTGAATTGCTGAGGATGAAGATTTGTTTTTCCTCTTTCCTGGAATCTGTCGTTCATGCTGGCATATTTCCTTGTTAGTCATCAGATGTGAGAAACAGGAATTGATGAAGTTGAAAGGGTTGGGCTATCTGGCCTCTAGGGACCTTCCTCTTCCCAGTTTGGGGTGCTGTGAAGTCATAGGGCTTGCTATTCAGGTTCATGGGAAGTTTTCCCCATGATTTCTTGGTCAGTGGTTCTCCAATGTTAACAAACCTTCATGAGAAGCTTTGAAATCTTTGCATTTTACACTTTGAATGTAAAAATGTTCTCCACCTGATACGCTTAGCGGACTCTTTATCACTCTTCAGATTCCATGTAATGGGAAAGCAGCAGATAGAATTCATCAGGATGGGATCCACATCCTTGTGAATATGAACGGCTACACCAAGGGTGCACGCAATGAACTCTTTGCTCTGAGACCAGCTCCTATTCAGGTAGTGTTAAATGGCGATCATTGCCCAGAAAATGCTCAGATTCTGTGAAGGTGATGTCCACACACCTGCTCTCTAGCAGCCGCTGTTCCAGACCAATGAAATGGGCAGGTTATTTTGGCTAAAAGGCCCGGATCTCTGTGTGCAGGGACCATGAACTTATTTATAAAGCAAACACTACTCTGGTGATTGTGTTCTCCATGGGAGTGGGCAGGGAGGAGCCTTCAGAGTACACATTTTTTGTCTCTGTCCTCTTGCTGAATTCTTGGTATAGTGTGTTCGTTATATTGGGACCTTTTCAGAATCCTGTTTTTAATGCATAATTGTTTTGATTGGGGTTTTTTTGTAGGCAATGTGGCTGGGATACCCTGGGACTAGTGGTGCACTTTTCATGGATTATATTATCACAGATCAGGAAACTTCTCCCGCCGAGGTTGCTGAGCAGTACTCGGAGAAATTGGCTTATATGCCAAACACTTTCTTTATTGGTGATCATGCCAACATGTTTCCTCATCTGAAGGTTTGTAGAGAACACAGGGGTTTGGGAAATACCCAGCAACTCAGTCTTTTGTTTCAGTTGGGATAAAACTGAAGGAAGTGCTCTCGTGCATTTACTTTAGTGACACCTCTTTTTCCCCCACCAGAAAAAAGCCGTCATTGATTTCAAATCCAACGGTCACATTTATGACAACCGAATTGTCCTGAATGGTATTGACCTCAAGGCATTTCTTGATAGTCTACCCGATGTCAAAATTGTGAAGGTGAGAGAGTCTGCCTATCAAAAAGTGGGTAGTAACCTTCATGTTCTTGAGGCAAATGCTCTGTGAACCTCCAAGAGCCCTATCACTGATGCGCTCACTCCTCATTGTCGTCGTCTTGTCGTCATTAGATGAAATGCCCTGATGGAGGAGACAGCACAGACGGTAGTGCGGCTCTCAGCATGCCTGTTATTCCCATGAATACGATTGCAGAAGCTGTGATTGAAATGATTAACAGAGGACAAATTCAGATAACGATCAATGGATTCAATATTAGCAATGGACTAGCAACCACTCAGGTGAGGCCTGGCAGACAGACTCCTGCTCTCAGAGCGCTTCTTGTCAATTCATTCAAAAATCTTGCACGTGTGTAGAAGGGTTGACTGAAGAGGGTCCGTAATGTAACACAGAGACTCGGAACGGGCACCTGAGACTTGTGTAGCAGTGCCTGTGAGGTAGGTTAAGAGAATGGGCGAGCCAGACCACAGGTGTGAACCATGGCCCCCCAATTAAGGGAAGAGGAGGGACTTTAACTGGACCTCAGAAGATAAGTTGGATTTAGGTAGAAGAAGTTTCAGGATGGGCAAGAAAATGGGTTAGACAGACTGGCTGGGCTGGGACAGGAACGTACTTTTGGGGAGATGGTGAGGTTGAAAGTTGGTTAGGGGAGGTGAGGCCTTAGAAGCCTCATGGTAGTTTTGGCTTTACCCTGTAAGCTGTGGCCAAGTTGGAGAGGTGGGGGCCTTGATTTTCATGTCTTTCTCACGTTGCTCCTTCTAGTAGTGATGAGATACCCCTTAGCTCTTGGGAGGATTCCAGGAATTGGCTTCTCTCTCCCTTCTTCCTGGAGGGAAGCAGACAAAATGTGTGCTGCTCACTTGGGCATTTTTGGTCATTGGCCATTTCTCCTGCGGTGGAATCATTTGGAAGAGACCCCTGGGGCCACCCAGTCTCTCTTGTTCATTGAAATGTTAATTCTTTCCCAGATGGCCTGGGCCTCTCTTGCATTAATTTCTCTTCGGGTCTCTTCACTCCCAGTTCCTGGTCGTCTGAGTGCCTGCTGTGCCCTTTATTTTCTGACGCTATAATAGACTACTTCTTCTTCTTCTTCTTCTTTAAGGCAAAAAACTCCAAATGAACCTAAACAACAAAGGCCACAAGAGCAACAGCGATTTGGGTCCTGGCAGAACTTTGCTTTTTATTCCATGCGACCTTTATTGTTTCTTCCCCACAGCCACCTTGTTCAGTTTTAGCTAGCCTTAGTGGAATGTCAGTGGAGTTGGCTGTTTGCCTGATTAGATTGGGGCGTGGGGCATGAGGCGTGAGGGGTGGTTAGGGCCTGGACCTGTGGCTTCCTTAGCATATGGGACGCTACCCATGCGGGCTGGCACCTGCTCCATGAGCACCGAGAGGATTAGTGCCTTGCCCAGGGTCAGTCACATAGCCAGGTTGGGTCAGAGGCAGCGCTCGAACCCAGGCCTTCTCAAAGTGCACAGTCTAGCTCCCTAGTCTCCTTCCAGGTCTTTCTGAGTCATGACCGGGTTCCAGCTTTGGAATCTTGTACTGCTTTTTGAAGTTTCTTCACTGTGAAATGGAAGCTTTGGTGGATAAGTGTTTTTGTTGCAGATTAACAACAAGGCTGCAACAGGAGAGGAGGTTCCCAGGACCATCATTGTTACCACTCGCTCTCAGTATGGGTTACCAGAGGATGCCATTGTGTACTGTAACTTTAACCAATTGTATAAAATTGACCCCTCCACCTTGCAGATGTGGGCAAATGTGAGTATGTACAGCTGCTTTGTTTGGTTAACTTGGTTAGAGCATCAGGTTGTCAGACCACCGGAGCAGCCTTCCCTGTTGCAGGCAGCAACCCTTCAGCCCAGGATCGGTGTTTACTTACTCCTGTTTCTTGCTTCTCCCAGACAATCGAGATTCTTGAATGATTTTTAGGGTTACTGTGGTTAAGTGTTTTTGAGTATGGGAGTGGGAGGCAGATTGCAAAGAGTAGAATCAGCTCGAATTAAGCCTTTGCTTGCTTAGGTTGGTTTGTTTCTAAAGTTTCCTATCGCAGAATGTGAAGTTTGATATGGGAAATGTGCTCTCCTTTGGGGAAAGCTGCTGTTAACACTGACAACCTCCAGCTTGCCTTGATGTTGTCTTCTGACAAAAAGCCCTCGAAGTGCTTATGAAACAGCTGAGAAGAGCAAGGCTAGAGTGGGAGGAGGAAGGACTGAGCTGACAGGAAGCTGCTGTTTAGATGAGAAGAATAAGCGCAATTAGGTCCCTTCAGGAGCTGCTTTGAGGAGAAAGGGCACGAGGAAGCCCAATCCAAGGACCTTCTCCAGGCCTAGAAGGAAATTGGTGCATTGTGTGTATTGATGTGGAATCTTTGCACTGCCATGGGCACAAGCCTAATTTGCCACTATCTAAAATGGAAAATTGGTTGCGTTTTCTTTGCCCCCGATAGCTTTTCTTCATCCCTTATTAAGAGCAACTGAAGATAGCAGAAAACAGTGCTTCTTGGGGATGAAGCGGTAAAACAAAGGTTGCTTTTACTCTCCTGGTTTCCAGATTCTGAAGCGGGTTCCCAATAGCGTGCTGTGGCTGTTGCGTTTCCCAGCTGTAGGAGAACCCAATATTCAGCAGTATGCACAGAACATGGGCCTCCCCCAGAATCGGATCATCTTTTCTCCAGTTGCTCCCAAGGAGGAGCATGTGAGGCGAGGCCAGCTAGCTGATGTCTGCCTAGATACGCCACTCTGTAATGGGCACACCACTGGCATGGACGTGCTGTGGGCAGGTACCCCCATGGTGACCATGCCAGGTAAGCCTCCCCCCCTGCTTGGCTTTGTTTGGGGGATGGTCCTGACAGATAAGAGCTTTGAATGTATTTTTTTTTTTATTTTTTTTGAATGTATTTTCTTAAGATGGTCTGCTGTCTCCTTCATTCCTCTTCTTATCGAGGATGATTAATCTTCCAAGTCTTACTTAAATAGGAGATTTTCTGCAAGATGCATAAATGTGTTGCCGTTTCCATTACAGGAGAGACTCTTGCTTCTCGGGTTGCTGCTTCCCAGCTCACTTGCCTTGGTTGCCTTGAGCTTATTGCAAAAAATAGGCAAGAGTATGAAGATATTGCTGTAAAACTGGGCACTGATCTAGAATAGTAAGTAAATTTTTTCATAGCAAAGGTAACATTATAAAGTGGAGGGAATAAAGAATTTACAGGTTATCGTAAAGGTTTGGGATTACTCTAAGCCATTTAACATGTCTCTGAAAAAAATGTAAGTGACAGAAGTTTGGTTTTTAGTATAGCCTGCCATGCTGCCATCCTACAATTCTAATCGACAGAGGGCTTTCTCTCCCCGCCCCCCGCCCCCCCCCAAAAGAAATTTCAAAGATAGTAGTTGGGTGAAATAAAGAAAGTGGTCTCTGGGCTGTACGATTTTTTTGGGGAAAGGAGCAAAGTCAGTAAATCTTGTTTCAAGTGGTTGGGGGTGAGCAGGATTTTAAACTTTGTCCCTGACTCTCTTCAGCAGTGAGGCTATAGGAGGCAGACCAGAGAAGAGAGAACTGTATGAAACAAGAAAGATGCTCAGTACTGGATTTAAAAAATTGTGATGTCCAATTGTGATTTTTCTCTGTTTTGATTTGATTATCTCTTCCTCTTTTCCCTTCTCTCTCTTTTTCTCCCCTTTGTCTCTGTCTTTCTATTTTTCACCCAGTCTGAAGAAAATCCGTGGTAAAGTCTGGAAGCAGAGAATATCCAGCCCTCTCTTCAACACCAAACAGTACACAATGGAACTCGAACGCCTTTACCTTCAAATGTGGGATCACTATGCAGCTGGAAACAAACCAGACCACATGATTAAGCCGGTTGAGGCCACAGAGTCGGCATAAGAGATTCTGTACACATAGGAGAATTATCCCAGGACGTGAGCCTCTCAAGCCTCTGTGCAAAGGGAAAGGGAGCTAGAGACCCCTGCATTTCTACATATCTGCCCAATGCCATGTGACATGCACAATGGTAATAATATCGCACACTAGGGAGAGACAGTAGAGATGGGGAACTGCTGTCCCACAAGGAATCTGCACACAGGTGTTGTGTAGGTATGGAAGCCGTGATTGAATGGGATGCTTGCTAGGGGAGAGAGAGATTGCCCAGCCACTTGCAATTCTATGGATTGATTGAATCTTCTTTGAATTCTTTTTTCTTTATTATATTGGGGATTGGAGCTTTTAAAAATGTTTAATTTCAGGTATTCCCATTGGCGTGCGGGGTTCTCTTCCCAGGATTTGGTTTTCAGCAAAAATGTCGTTCCTTACTCCATCAGTGACGTTTCAGCTTTTGAGCCATAGATTCAGAGGGCATCTTTGCTGGTGTAGGCTTTTTATAGGTTTTATAAACCACTTGAGTCTATGTCAGCCTTGTACTGTCTGACCTGGTGATTGGAGCTGTTTGTGCTGTTGGTTTTGATGATGACTTTTTGTTCTGTATTTTTGTTTCGTCCCCCCCGCCCCCGTCTTCTTCCACTTCTTGGTTTTTATTTAAAACAAGCAAACAAGCAAACAAAAACCCCCTCCTCGGACTCGCCTAATTGGCTTCTTTGGCAGGAAAACCAGACTTAGGCTATCATGCAAATATTCCCAAAGTGTTTATTTTAAACATACTGGTGCCAAATGCCAATTTTGCCGAAGTGATTAGTAGTTATGTAAAGGCACAGTCGTGGTACTGTTGCAGAGAATAAATCATTTTTGTTTTCCAAGTTTTGCCCCGCCCTCCCAGCGTTTACTGTTGTCAGAAAGTGATAGCGTGCACAACTTTTTGGCTCCATTTGGATGGTTTGGATTTTTCTTGAAATTTTCCTTGTTCTTCCTATTTCTTGTAGCAGAAATGAAAGCCCAGGTAAGTATTCAGTCATTTCATTCAGTAAATCATGATTACCTCCAAACATTCAGTCAATTTCATTGAGAAACAGTGTCGTTTGAGAAGCTTTGCAGGCCTCCTGCAGAACGTTCAAAGGCATTGCATCCAAACAGTCTTTCCATCTGGACCTTCAAGTATGTGATGTACAGCTTTTGCCTCAATAGTGGCTTGACTGCATTGCTGCTTGAATTCCGAACAAGACCTCAGCCCTGCTGGTGCTGGAATAGAAGTATTCCCGAATTTCAACAAAGGGCTTGAAGTTTGAAACAAGCCGACATATGAGTGTGTATCATGTCTAGCTGTTCTGTTCTTACTGCTGCTCGGTAAGAAGTAAGTATTTGTCTGCTAGCAGTGCTGCTTGTAGGTGACCATTTGTGGCTGAGGCCTGGGTTTGCTTCACCTATTTAGTAGCAGCTGAGGCTGTGACTGGCTTCTAGCTGACAAATTCTTGACGAGCCACTGTCAGACGCTTTGGGCTTCTGACAAAAGCTTACTTACCACCGAACAAAATCTGAGCAGGAACCCTCAGATGGAATTCTGGAAGTAGAATTCCTTAGGTATGAACTGCTCCTTTCAGCAGTTTGGGAACTCCTTAATTTATTTTTCACCTTTTCCAACCAGTAAAGGACGTCAGAGCATTTCCGTGAATGACGTTTTCAGTTCACAGATTGCCGAAAATGGATTAGAGTCAAAACTGTACCTTTCTGATGCCCTCGAGGCTGTGAGCTCCAGCCATTTCACATAGCACATCACTCCTGCATTGGAGGAATTTTTTTCCTGGTGTGGAAAGTTATCTGCTGTGGTTGAAGCTTTGCTTAATGTAACAAACAGGTTTTTGCTTCCAGGTAACGTGTCTGACGAAGACTTAATTCTGAATAGAAACATAGGTATTACTGGAAACTGATTGTCTTTTTTATTGTATTCTGCTTTATCAAAACCAGTAAAATATTTAAATCATGCTACAGAAATACAAATATTGTCTTGCAGTCTTTAAACAATAAACAGAAACATTTTCCTCTGAAGTGAAAAGTGAATGTTGTGTCATCTGTTAAATGCTAGCTGTGTACAGAGTTCAGAAGTAATTTCTTTTTTTTTAGGGTGTGAGCACTCTTTTATTAGTCTGGAGCACAGCAGCAGGGGGTGGTGTGGGCCTTTTTGACTGTCTTTGGCAGAGTTGTTGGGTTTGTTTGTTGTTGTTTTTTTTTTTTTTTTAAGTATGATTTAGCTATCCTGTCTCCTGCTCATGCTAAGACAGCTGAAGTATTAAGTGAGGAGATAGGTTTTTGCCCACAGTCAGTATGATCCTCTGGTTTGGAATCTCATTTACCTCCATTCCAGCTGTGATGATGATGATGATGATGATAGCAGCTAAGGTAGGTTTGCAAAGCACTTTACAAATACTGTCTTGTGCTCCTCACAACAATCCTGTGTGCTTGGTGCTATTATCCCAGTTTTACTGATTGATAAGGAAACAGGCATTTCAGAGGTGAAGTGACTTGTCCGGGGTGGCAAAGCTAGTAAGTGCCTGAGGCTAGATTTGAATTCAGCTCTTCTCAACTCCACTGTGCCACTTGCTTTTAGTTTGGAGAAGTGTAGCTTTTTTTTTTTTTTTTTTCCCCCTACCTCGTGCTTAGGTTAATTTATACTCAAAGACCTTTTTTTCTCCTGGCTTATTTTGTAGGTCAAAGCCTATTTTCTTGCTAAAGATGAGGAAATCTCCTTGTAACTACAAGTTTCAGCTCAGTCAGTAAATTTTTATTAAGCACCGGCATGTGCCAGGCACTGTGCTAAAATGAAAACAGTCCCCGCTCTCAAGGAGCTTCCAATCTGGGGGCGGGGAGACAACATGTAAAGGGAAGGGGGGGAAAGATACCTGGCCTGGGGGAGGGGCACTATGAAGTCCAAAAAGCAGTGTAGCTGGTGGTAAATTGGAAGTTTAACTGGCTAATACTCTAGACCATCCCACCTTGCTTATCTGGAGTGTAGGGTTAGGGGGGAGTGTTTTTAACTCTATCCTCCTAAAAAAAAAAAAAAAAACCCCACCCCCAAACTATTAGTATAGTGCAGATTAGAGAAATTATAATTTGTATTTCTGGGCCTGGGCTTTAGTGTAGACAATTTCAAAGTTGGGGTGACCTGTAATCCAATGGTATAGTATTCGAGTGTTTTTAGGTTTAGCCGAATACACATCTAGCAAGTTGCCTTCCTGTGGTCCACATATCCCCATGGCCATTTGGTCATGGTTGGGGCGGGGTTGAGGGTTGGATTTCATTGAGTAGGGTTAACAGGTGTTAGCTACAGGTCTTACTTTGCTGCTACAGCTCATATCTTGGGGGTAACGGAGGGGGGGGGGTGGAGACATACTCTAACAAGAGGCAATAAACATTAAATGCCTACTATGCCCAAGGTTTGGGCAGCTAGGTGGCACTCAGGAGGACTCATTGGACTCATCTTCCCCAGTTAAAATCCGGCTTCAGACACTAGCCGTGTAACGCTGGGCAAGTCACTTCACCCTGTTTTGCCTCACTTTCTTCATCTGTAAAATGAGCTGGAGATAAAAATGCCAAGAAAACCCCGAATGAGGCCACAACTGAACAATGCCAAAGCCCTGTGCTAAGTGACAAAAGACAGTCCCTGCCCTCATGATTGCCTTCTGAAAGCCTCGCTGATGACATCCTTAACTCTAAAAAATTTACTAATTGAGGAAGGGGAAGTGGGAATAATTGAAACATCACACTTCACACCTGTGTTGGGGAAAGTGGGGTTGGAGTAGGGAGTAGGCTTAATAAAAGAAACCTAGCCCTAAGGCACATCGAGTCATGACTACACTAAAGGCCTTAAGTTCCAGGCCTTTAGTGACCAGTCTGTGCTGTGTCCCTCACTGAATGAATGTCCCTTACTGAAAAATTTTATCTGCTGTGCTCTGATTTCCTGCTAGGCAAATCTGCTTCCTTTTGGACCACTCAGCACACTGCCACCCTTGGGAGGGAGTTGTGTGTTATCCTATCAGTAAAAATACGTCAGCAGAGTCTGGCTTTTGAATTTCTCATCTCAAGCCGTAGAGGGGAGGAAGCAAAGGCAGCAGCAGCTCTTCGTAGCATCTGCAAAGCCTGCTTCGTAGTTCCTTTGTGCTTCTATATTCTGCTTTTTGTCAGCAGTTTCTCTCATGGCCCGTGGCTTCTTTCCCTGGCTTCTGACTAATGCACTCATGTATTTTCATGCTAATGCCGCAGGTTGGGACCTATTCGTGAGCAGTGATCTATTTGTACCTCAGCTTGGGAAAAAAAAAAAAAAAAAGACCAAAAGTACAGTTCTAGCAGGTGTTAGAGCCAATGTTCCAATTTTCCCCTAGTTCACGACCTGTGATTTATAGTTTCTCTGTCTAGTCCCTGAAGTCACATTTAAATGAGCTGAAGGACAATGCCTGGAGGCCACCTTCTCCTCTAATCAAGCCTTTTACTTCTCTGTGTGAGACCTGCTTGTGTCTCAAGCATTTTGAGTTTTGTTTCTTCTCAAGTTCACTTGATCAGTGTTTCACACAGAAATGCTTTTTCTGCCTTTCAGCCACCCAAACGTTCACAGAACAAAAGGCACAGCACAAATACAAGTTTTTTTGCCCTGCCTGTGCATCCTTCAAGAATACAGTTACCGTCCTAACTTGATGAGGCATTGGAGGAGGCCAAAATCAGTCTGTGAAAGTGGAGCTAAGGGAGCTCGCTATCTGAGACAATGAAGCGGAATTTCACATCGGTAACTGTACAAGCAGATGGTGTAACCTAAAACTAAAGGGCTTTTTTGGGGGGGTAGGGAGAGATGACAGCAGCAGTGCCAGTGGAAAACAGCAGACTCATTCGAAGCACCCCCGCATCTCCCGTAACAGGAGAAAAGCTGTAGGGTTTATAAAGCATTTTACTTAATTCTTTTGAGTCTGGAAATGTTGTGAGTAAATCAATCTTCCTGGGCTGTTTCCTCATCTGTAAAGATGAAGGAATTGTACTTTGGGCGCTAGAGCTAGGATTTCTACGGTATTCTGGATAGTCCCTTTTAACGGACAGAGCAAGTGACAAACTACGAGAAGGGTCCCTTGAAATGTTAACGCTCCCCATAAACTACTGGCCCAGGTAATACTCAAACTGGTTTTTTTCCGGTCGTCTCTTTCCACTTTCGGCTGCCTTCAGTTTCACTTTCGCTTTTAGTAACTAACCATTAGCCTTTCTCTGCGTACCTCGCTCCCGGGGCCTTGACCTGGTACTTGCAGGACTCTCTAATGAGTGCCTCTCTATAACGAAGTTTATTCCACTTAGGTGCCCCCGCCCCCGTCCCCGGGGTCTCATCGAATGCTTCCCCCCCCCCCCCCCCCCCCCCGGCTTCCACTCTGCTCTGCTGTTCCCGCCCCCTTTCCCCCTTCTCCCGCAATCTGTCGCCCTAGGGTTGTGGCTGAGGGGACGGCTGGCCCCTCTCTGCCCCTAGGAGAAGGCAGGGGCTGCCTGGTATGGTCTCCCGGGCTCAGGTGCTTGCTGCACCGGCTCGAACGGAAGTGGAAGGTGCGGTGGGCACTAGGGGCAGCGGAAGCTCGGGTTGAGTGCTAGGCCCTCCCTCCCCGGTCCTGGGAGGGGGAGGGAGGAGAGTGAGGAGAGTGACGCCCAGAGGAAAGGGGGCGGGGGAAATGCGATCCGAGGAGGCACCGGAAGTGGGGCTGGGCCGAGCCGGCGGCGCTGCCGGAAGTGGCACGAGGCCGGCGCCCGCGCCAAATTTGAGAGGGCCGCCCGCTCGGGAGGAGCACCGGAAGTGGGGCTGGGCCGAGCCGGCAGCGCTACCGGAAGTGGCACGAGGCCGGCGCCCGCGCCAAATTTGAGAGGGCCGCCCGCTCGGGAGAAGGAGCGCCGGAAGTGGGGGTGGGTCGAGCCGGCAGCGCTACCGGAAGTGGCACGAGCCTTGAGCTCGCGCTAAATTCGAACGGTCGCACGCTCGGTTGCTGAGGAGACGGCTGTTGGCGAGCTCCTTCCCGAGGCGGACAGTGGTCGCTCCTCGGGGTCGGGGTCGACCCAGTTCGCCGGGCCATGGCGCGGGTGTTGAGAGCGGAGGCTGACACAGCCGAGCAAGGTGAGAAGGGAGGCGAAGGCCGTCCCTCCTTCCGGCTCTGTGGGGCGGGCCCGGCCTGGCTGGGGGGAGGAGGGACGGAAGGAGAAAGCGGGGAGAGGGCTGGAGTGGAAGGGGAAAAGGCGACGGAGGCGGTGGCTGGTGGGGAGGGATGCTAGGGGTTGAGCTGGGCAAGGAGGGAGGGCCCCGTGGGGGGAAGAGGGGCGGGGTGACGCGGTTGCCTAGCGATGCCACCTCGTGCTCCCCGTCTCCCCCCGTCCTCCCCCCCCCCCCCTCACCGGTCCCCCCTCGTCCCCCCCGCCCCCCCGGCCCCCCTCGTGCTCTCCGCCCCCGTCCCCCCCCTTTGTCTCCCCCTCCCCGCCGGGACTTCGCTTTTGAACTTGGGGCTCTCTCGCTTTTCCGCCTCCTTCCTTAGTCCCGCAATCCTTGGCCCCTCCCCAGCAAACCGGTCAGAGACCATTTGTAAAGCGCCCCCCCGTGTGCCAGGCACGGTGCTCAGCGTCGGGGTTACGGAAAGGCTTGCGGACGATAAATTGAGACAAGCCGCCGAGAGGGGCTGTTTGGGGGGGACCGGGAAAGGCTTCCTGTAGAAGGGAGCCACGAGGCGCCTGAGGATGAGAAGGGGGGGCGGCCAGGGAAATGCCCGGAGTCTGGAGATGACGGCGTGGCTTGTGCGAGGAATGGCGAGGAGGCCAGCCGGGGCTGGGTCGGAGACTTAGGGACGGGTGGGGGGCGGGGGGGGGGGGGGTGAGGAACGAAGAGAGGAACGGAGGAAGGGCAAGCCAAGCCGGTAACGCCGTGGCGCCCGACTTCGGAGGGTGCCCTTAAGCTTAGTTGTATGAGGAAAGAAGGCGTGGTGGGTGGGGGGGGGCTGAATCTAACCATTTCTGTTTATTTGTGTGTCTGCACGTCGTTTGCGTTTCGTTTTAACATTTTTTTTTTTTTTTTTTGTAAATAGTGATTTTGCCCAATTACACGTAAACATAGTTTTCGACATTCGCTTCTTAGAAGGTTTAAAAGGCTTCTCATGCTAAAGGAGCCGCCTCCTTCTGGGAAGGAGCAGTTATCCCCGCCATCGCCCCCAGACGCCCCCCACCCCGCCCCCGGGCACCACCCAGCCACCTGCATTTCCCATTAGTGGCTGGAATGGCATCTCTCTCTTTTTTTTTATCATTAGAAATTTTTTTTTGATTTTATAAACAATTTTTTTTAAACACGTGTTTTTAAAACTTTGGGTTCCAGATTTTCTCCCTTCGTCCCCACCCACCCTCCCACCCTCCCTGAAAAGGCAAGCATCTCGTTCCAGGTTACAGATGCGTAGTGACGCAGAACACTTGCATAGTAGCCATGTTGTGAAAAACTGAGTCTATTTCCCATCATCCTATCCCACCCCCCCCCCCCCCTTATTCTATTCTGTCTTTTGACCCTGTGCCTCCTCAGACGTGTTTGCTCCGATTATCCCCTCCCCCAGTCTGCCCTCGCTCCTGTCCCCTTCTCCCCCCATTTTCCCGTAGGGTCAGATAGATTTCTATACCCAATTGTGTGTGTGTTATTCTCTCCTTAAGCCAAATCCTATGACAATCAGATTCCCTCTCACCTTCCCTTACTTCCCCTCCACCGTAAAAGCCTTTTCTTGCCTGTTTCATGTGAGATAATTTACCCCATTCTACCTCTCCCTTTCTCCTTCTCCCAGTATAATCCTCTCTCACCCCTTAATTTTATTTTCCAGATATCATCACCCCTTCATCTTCAACTCACCCTGTGCCCTCTGTCTGTCTGTCTGTCTGTCTATCTATCTATCTATCTATCTATATACATACATATAATTTTTTTCCCTCCCACTACCCTAATACTGATAAAGGACTCATTAGTTACAAATATCATTTTTCCACGAAGGAATGTAAACAGTTCAACCTTAATAAGTCTCTTATGATTTCTCTTTCCTGTTTACCTCTTCGTGTTCCACTTGAGTCTTATATTGGAAAGTCAAATTTTCTATTCAGCTCTGTTCTTTTCGTCAAGAATGCTTGAAAGTCCCCTATTTCACTGAATGACCATTTTTTACCCTGAAGGATTATACTCAGTTTTGCTGGGTGGAATGTAATCTCTCTTAAAGGGACTCTTTGAGCTATCTTCACGACAGGACAGTTCATTTGCTCAGGGTCATAAAGCCAGCATAAGATGGGCTGCTCCAAGGATAGACTTGTACCTGTACCGTGACTCTTCTGAACAGCTTGATTTTTAAGTAGATGAGTTGACCCTGTAACTTTTAAATCTTTCCTCCTTGTCGTTGTTTCATTTTGGTTTTCAGGTTTTGTTTTGTTTTTGCTGGAGTAGGGGTGGGAAACCTATATCTCCTGTCCCCTTCTTTGGGGAAAACAAAACAAAAAACCTTTATAATAAAATTGCAAAGTCAAACAAAACAAATCCCCACATTGGCCACGTAGGAAAATGTATATCTCATTTAGTGTTAAAATTAATTAAATTAAATTAAATTTGAAAAAAATTAATTTTATTAATTTAAATTAATTTAAAATTAATAAATTAAAAATAAAAATAAATTAATTTAAATTAATTTATTAATTAAAAATTAATTAAATTAAAATTAAATCTCATTTAAATTAACATTTAATTTTAAGAGGTGGGGGGGGCATGCTTCATCACTGGTCCTCTGGAATCTTCTGTTTGACTATTTCACTGATTCTTAAGTCCTTCGAAGTAAATTGTCGTAAGTTTATTGGCATGGTATAAATTGTTCTCCTATTTCTGCTCACTTCACTGTTCGATCAGTTGATGCAAGTCTTTCCAGGTTTGGCCGTCTCTCAGGTTGTAATAATATCACATTCCGTTCATGTACCATAAATTGTTCACGCTATCCTCTGGTAGTATAGTTACCAAAAGAGTTGTCTGTACTTGTGGGTCCTCTTTCTTTGATCTTTTTGTGGTCTAGACCTAGTAATGGCTACTGGGTCAAAGTGTATGCCCAGTTTAGTGATTTTATGGGCATGGTTCCAAATTACTTTCCAGAATGGCTGGACCAATTCACAGCTCCACTAATAGTGTGTCTTTTTTCCTGCAGCTGGAGTAGGGGTGGGAAACCTATATCTCCTGTCCCCTTCTTTGGGGAAAACAAAACAAAAAACCTTTATAATAAAATTGCAAAGTCAAACAAAACAAATCCCCACATTGGCCACGTAGGAAAATGTATATCTCATTTAGTGTTAAAATTAATTAAATTAAATTAAAGGTTGGGTCAAAGTGTATGCCCAGTTTAGTGATTTTATGGGCATGGTTCCAAATTACTTTCCAGAATGGCTGGACCAATTCACAGCTCTACTAATAGTGTGTCTTTTTTCCTGCAGCCCCTCCCATGTTGCTATATTCCTTTTTTGTCATCTTTGCTAATATGATGAATAAATATGTGGTAGATATTAAAGTTGCTTTAATTTGTATTCTAATTATTAGTGATTTGGGTCGTTTTTCATATGGCTGTTGATAGCTTGAATGTCTTCCTTTGAGAGCTGCCTGTTTATGTCCTCTG
This sequence comes from Vombatus ursinus, assembly GCF_900497805.2. Taxonomy (NCBI): domain Eukaryota; kingdom Metazoa; phylum Chordata; class Mammalia; order Diprotodontia; family Vombatidae; genus Vombatus; species Vombatus ursinus. The sequence continues at coordinate 388,872 of NW_020954597.1, read as the reverse complement.
ACCATTTGTCAGTTGGGAAATGGTTCTTGTTCTTATGCATTTGAATCGGTTCCTTATATATCTTGGTTAAGAGACTTTATCAGAGAAACATGTTCCAAAGGTATTTTCCCCAAATAACCTTTTCCCTCATAATTTTAACTACATTGATTTTACTTCTGCATTAACTTGTAAATCTGTGTAATCAAAATTGTTCATTTTGTTGTCTTCAATCGTCTTTTCCACTTATAACAAAAGGTGTTTTCTTTGTTGTTCTTTTAGTGTGTGATATGACTTTTTATATCTAAGTCATGCATCTATTTAGAGTTTATCTTGCTATATGGCATGAGATGTTGGTCTTTAATTTTTTCCAGACTTTTTCCAGTTTTCCCAGCAATTTTTGTTGAATAGTGAGTCCAACATGTCAAGGGAGGGGAGATGGTAGATAGCCACTTTTCTCGTGGCTCAAACAGGTGACGGTCACTTGAGCAGTGTCCCAGAAGTTCCTGTTTATATGAATGCCTTTGCCAATTTTTAGATGAGTAGGGATTATGAATGTAGTAGGATTGGGATATGAAAGGGAGGTCCCCAGTGAGGAGGTGTGCTGAGGCAGCTCTGACTATTTTGCCCTTCCTTGTTCCCCGTGGCTTTCCATCACCACCTAAAACAAGGTGTTTTTTTCCTACAGACCTGAGCACTGCTGAGGAGGGACAAGAAGGACAGAACCAGAAGTGTGCCAGGTAAGGAGACATCAGGAAGCTCTTGTTTCCTGTTCTGCTTGTGTCTGTGGTTTGGCTCTTACTTGTTAGAACTAGTCGAACAGTTACTTCCCCTAAGAACAAGGGGAAAAATAACAAGGAGTTTCAAAATGGCAACCCTGGCAAGAGCCAGAGGCAGCGTGTTGGAGTAGGTAGAGCCCTGGGCTTGGAGTCTTCGGGCCTGGATTTGACCTTCTGTTAATGTGTGTGGTTCCGAGGAAGTCTCTTTGGTTTTCTGAGGGATTGGGCTGGATGATTGCTGATGCCCCTTCCAGCTCAGAATCCTCCAATTGAACCGGCTGAGGATTATTTCTCCAGACTGGCGGGTAATCAAGACTATTATTCCAAACCTTGATTTGAGAGGTTCAAAGCACTGTCTACCATGACCCTGAACACCATAGCCAGGAGCAGACAGCCCTAATGTGGGGGCTAATACAGCCCTAATGTTTCTCCTCACGGAGGAGTGTAAGCTCATTGAGGGCAAGAACTGCTCTTTTTTGTCTTTGGATTCCCAGACTGTAGCCTGGCATGTAGTGTAGTCGGGGTGGGGACCCTTTGGCCTCAAGGCCACATGGAGCCCTCTAGGTCCATGGAGGCCTTTTGACTGAGTCCAAGTTTTACAGAACCGATCTTTTTATTAAGGGGATTTGTTCTGTGAAGTTTGGATTCAGAGGGCCTCACTTGAGGACCTAGAGGGCCACATGTGGCCTTGAGGCCGAAGGTTCCCCACCCCACTGTAGATAATGAATACATGTTGTTGATTTTTTTTTTTTTTTTTTAAAGACAGTTGGGGTTAAGTGACTTGCCCAGGGTCACACAGCTAGTAAGTGTCAAGTGTTTGGTCTGAGGCCGGATTCAAACTCAGGTCCCCCTGACTTCAGGGCTGGTGCTCTATCCATTGTGCCGCCACCTGGCTGCCTCGATGCTGTTGATTTCGAAAGTGAATTTGGGCCCTTCATCTGAATTGTCGATGAAATAAATATTTTATTGATGCCTGTGGTAAGTTAGGCAACTCTCTCTCAACCGTTTGCTGACATTACTTTCAAGTTTATTATCCTTTGATTTGCTTAATTACCATTTTGTTGACATTCTCATAAATTGAGACCAACCTTAGTCACTGGCCTAAGCTTTCCAAAGACCAGAAGGAGGATAAACCTTTAATCAGTCTGTGAGGACAGGCTAGTAGGTTGGGGTACAGCAAACTAGGGAAATTGGACAGTATTCTCATTATGACTTTATTACTTTAAAGTGAATTCCCAGAAAATCAGGCACTGACGTTTGCATTTAAATACAAAATCAAAAAAACAGGTTGGGGACTCTCAGTAATTTGGGGTTGTCCAGCCCTTTGCCTGTCTCTCTTAGTTGGAATAATTGACAGTGATTGAAAGTACTAGACTCATTGTGGTATAAAATGGAGCACTAATCTTGGAAGCTGACTGTGAGCTTGCACACTTTGGCCAGGTCTGTTCTCCTTCTCTGGCTGCCTGCCTCTATGGCTTACCAGTGTCTTTCCTAAAAGAGACATCTATAGCTGTTCCAGATGTCTTTTTTTTTTTTTTTTTTTTTTTTTGGTTAGGCAATTGGGGTTAAGTGACTTGCCCAGGGTCACACAGCTGGTGTCAAGTGTTTGGTCTGAGGCCGGATTTGAACTCAGGTCCTCCTGACTTCAGGGCCGGTGCTGTATCCACTGCGCCACCTAGCTGCCCCCAGATGTCTTAATAGGGCAGAGAGTAGTGGGTCTGATATCTCAATCATTGAACTGCTTCTCAATTTAAACTTTTCTGATAGCCATTTCATACTCTTGGCTGATACTGAGCTTTTCATCTCTGAAACAGCCATATCTTTTTCAGACAAACTGCTTTCTAACCATTCCTCCCTCATCTGATATTTGTAAAGTGGACATTTTTGAATGTAACACCTTAAATTTATCCTAAATTACTGATAAAAAATGTCATATAGTATAGGGTCAACGGCAGATAAGTGGGGCATTTTGCTGGAAACTTCCTTCCAGTTTGATGTCAGTCCATTAATGACTGCACTTCGGGTACTGTTATCTCACCAGTTTAAGACCCAACTGATTGAGACCTTGGAACGGGAGTTGTTACTTACCTACCCACCACATGGTTTCTGAACACATGTAATGTGAGCTATATCTAGGGCTGACAAAGGAGTATTGGGGGGAAAAAAGGCATTACTAGCACTGCTGCTCCTGTTGTGTGAAGGTCACCTTGATTTAACTGTAAATTAATGCCAGGATCCGATTCCACTGAAGCCCATTTACCCTTGCGGGGATAATTAATAGGCCCTGGGCTGCTTATTTCTAGGAAAACTGTTGATGCTAACTGGCCTTCCTAGAGCATGTTAAGAGTTACCAGGTGCTTGACAGTGATTTCATTTGAGCCTCAAAACTGCTTTGTAAGTAAGCAGGACCCACTGGGGTATCCAGTTTTGCCCATGGGGGAACCTGGGGCTCAGAGCAGTTCACTGACTTAACTCATGTTTGGACACAGCCACTGTTTGCTGCTGCCTCTCGCTTTCCTTTGTGTGGAATGAGCCTGGTTTGTATTTTACGTGGGCTTTCATCAAAAAGGACTTATTTTTTTAATCAAAAAAAAGTAAATACACAGACAAGAGTGACAACTTTCCAATAATGAACAACACGATGTCTTCTGTACCTTATGGCTGTATGTAGAGTCACGTATGCATGTCTGTGCTTTCTAGTTTAAATGCCGTGGTTGTCTGCAGTGTTCTCATTCCGCTTCTGTTCACTCTGCATTATTTAGTGTAGAGTTTTCCATGTTTCTGTATATTCCCTGTGTTTTTCTTTTCCTGTGTCTCTATGGTGTCCCATTGTATTGATAAACCAGTCTGGCCATTCCCCTGTTCTTGTCCATTTACGTTGTTTCCACTTCGTCCCTACTCTAAGCAACATAGGCACAAATATGTTTTTACAAATTTTTTTCCTTTATAATTACTTCCCATCATGAAAATGGATAGGACCAGTTTTACAGCTCTTGGTAACTATTTCCAAATTGCTTTCTAGAAAGACTGCAATCAGTTTGCATTGCAGTCAGCAACGTGCATGTGTTTTCCTGCCAACGTTGGGTTTTAACAAGTCAAGACAGTAAGCACTGATTAAACACCTGTGGTGTTGGAGGGTTGTTACTGTGTTTAAGTGTCCTTTGGCTTCTGCTGACGTCATGTCATGTCAGTTCATATAAACCAGGAATCCCTGAAAATCTCTTTTTCACCATTTCTTGTAGCACAGCAGCACTTCCATCATATTTCTGGGCCACAGTGTGCTTGGCCAATGCCCAATTGTCTCAAAGGCCCTCTGAAGCGCTCCTTTGGATTTGAATTGTTTTCTCTGCTTCTCTTAACAACCCAACCCATCCCTGCTTGTTTCCCTGTTTCATTTTTCCACCAAACTGTGTGTTTGATTCTCCTTTGTTTCATGAGTGAGAAGTTCATCTAACGCTTGCTTCCCTCCCACCCTTCTTCTGTGTTTGTATGTTCTCTTCGTGTACTCCGATTTTGAGAAATCACAGATTCCACCCCTTCTTCCTCCCTTCTACACTGGTGTATTTGTGCTTTTACCTTCTCTTCTTCCTCCTCTTCAAAACCACAGAATAAAACCAAATCAACCCCCAGGACCCAAACTTTCCTGCTTAGCTCCCTCAGTACCCTTTAAAGAGATTGAGATTCTTCAGGGACACTTCTTTCTTTTCCCTTTATTAGAGTGTTGGCACCAGGACATCATACAGCTTCTTCCACTGGCTGGATTCAATTTACTTTTCTAGATTTCTCTACAGTAAAAGGGAAAGCAGAAGGGGAGAGTTCAGGGGGAAGGGAATGAGTTCTGTTGGACGTGTTGCGATGTCGTTGACGATTTGAGTATTTGTTAGTCTTCCGCCTCATCGTGAGCATTAGTACATTTTTATTACAGGGTGGAGGGCTCCTCCTAGAATTCCTGTTCCAGGCTGGCCTTCTCTTCATTCCCCCCAGGCTCCTCTCCTCTGGGACTCCTCATCCCCCAACCAGGCTTTTCAGCTTCCTTTGATGTGTTGTCTTCCTCGTTGGGATGTGAACTCCTGCCTTCCTTCTTGCTTGTTTTTGTATTCTCAACACTTGGCATGGTGCCTGGCACATTGTAAGCACTTAATGCCTAAATTATAAAGTCAAAATCTTATCAGGTCTGAAAGTTTGTGCTTAAGGTGCTCAGCACCTGTGGTCACGAGACTTGAGTTCTACTCCTGGCTCTGCTACTTGGTAGTTATGTGACCCTGGTCACATCATTTCATCTCTCAATATCTCAGTTTCCTCCTCTGTAAAATGTGAGAGTAAGCCAAAATGAAAGCTCCCTCCCAGTTTTGATGTTGTTGAGTTACACATAAAGGATGATACCATAAACAAACTAGGAGAGCATGGAACACTTTACGTGTCAGATCTGTGGAGAAGGAAAGACTTTCTGACCAAGTGAGACAGAGAGAAGTAAGATGGATGATTTTGATTGTCACAGAAACCTTTTTTATTTCTGGACACAGAACAATGATGCTTATAATCCCTTTGAATGCATATGATGGCGCTCTTGGAAGGCAGATAAACACCTATTTTAATGCCTCCCTTTTATCTTTGCAGTCCTAAAGTTTTGGAGTCTAGTAGCGATGAAGAATTTGAAACTGGTAAGTACAACTTATTCCAAACTATAATTTACATTTTCATCGACGGTTTGAAGAATGTGACCATAGATCAGGCTGAGCTGCCGGGTGGAGAGATTTGGCATGCACTGAGTGCAGCTTCATCACCCCAGTTCAGTTAATAAACTCTGTGAAGCTTATTAACCGGATTGTTAGGAACGAAGCATTCTGAAGGGTCTTGCTCTCCTTGGCTTTGTTCTCCTTTTTGCTCCTGCGTCCATTAACCTTTCTTTTGTTCTGCTTTTCCTGAGGACCAGCACGTGAGAGACAGCTTCCCCCAGGCTGGGCCATGTGGCTTCTCCGGTGCCAGGAGTCTTTGGCTATTGCATAGCCCGATTTTGCTGAGCTGTCACTTTTAAAATGTAACCTGCTTTCTAATGCTTAATGTTTCCTTTTTTATGATTTAGTGTTATCCCATGTAAAAATTCCAAAGATCTCATCTTGTTCACCTTGGGAGGAGAGAAATGACCAGTGAGTATGAGAATTATGGAAAGGGCGACATGTATAGTAGACTTGGGGTTCGGAAGCTGGAGGTTTGACTCCAGCCTGAGACATTTACTAGCATTGTGGCTTCGGGCAGGTCACTTTCTCTTCCTGGGCCTTGGCTTCCTCATGTGGAGAATGAGGAAATTGGACTTGACCTCTCAAGTCCCTTCCAGCTGTAATCTTGCATGATTCTAAGGTGGTTTCATAATGCACACCTTAAGGGCAGAGTATAGTGTAGGAGTCGTAACCCATACCTGAAAGAATCCACAGTCTGATACACTGAACGAATGGCTCTCCTCCTGAAGTAACAGAATCTCGGAATCTACGTTTTTCCTTATACTAGGCCTAAATCTGCCTCTTCATGTGACAGACCTTCACGTACTTGAAAACAGTGATCATGTCTTCTCTTCTTCAGGCCAAACATCCTTGGCTCTTTCAACTGGGATTTCTGGGCATGATCTTGAGTCCCTTTCCTTGTCCCACTTGTCCTTTTCCAGATCCTGTAAGTGTTCATCCTAAAGTGTTGCACCGAGAACTGACTCAGTAGCTTATGACAGCATTACTGGTTTGTGGATAGCCAATAAATTTTGGGCTCTTATGGATAACTGGGTTAAAGGAGAATTGCATTTACATTCATACTAGTCCTGAAACTTGCCCTCCCCTCTTTGCCTTACCAATTTGTACTGCCTTGCAGATGTGATGAAGCTGGTAACTCCACTGGTGAGCTGGTGAAAAGAAAAGCATCTGGAGAAAAGCCCAAAGGCAAGTAGTCTCTACACCCTCCTTAGACACACTCAACTTAGAGCAGGCTCAGCAAAGGCTGAGGTCCTCGCTCAGACACTCGGAGCTTCTCAGAAGTACCGCTGGTGCCACCCTGTGGGAGAGTACCAGGGCTTCTCCATTATCCTCTGCCCCCTTCACCACACAATATATCTATGTTGTGTGTATATGTTGTACTCTGCTCCAAACAAACAAGTCTTCCCAGGTTTCTCTGAAACTCTCCTTTGCCATTTCTTCTGGTGTAGTTTTCTTCCATTACATTCATGTACCACAGTTTGTTCAGTCGTCTTAATTTGATAGACACTTCCTCAGTTTCCAGTTTTTTGCTATAATGAAACGAGTTCTCTAGATAATTTTTGTACTTATGGGTCCTTTTTCTCTTTCTTTGATCTCTTTGAGATCTAGACCTGATAGTAATATTGCTGGGTCAAAGTATAAGTTCTGTGAGGGCAAAGTGTAGGCCTAGTTAGTGACTTTTTGAGAATAGTTCCAAATTGTTTTCAAGAACTACCTCACCAGTACACAGCTCTAGCAACAGTGCACAAGTGTGCCTGTTTTCCTATAGTCTTGCCAACAACATTTGTCATTTTCCCTTTTTTTATCATCTTTTCCAGTCTGATGGGTGTGATGTGAAACCTCAGAATTGCTTTAATTTGCGTTTTTCTGATATTTGTGATTTGAAGCATTTTTTTCATGTGGTTCATATTTGTTGATAGTTTGGACTTCTTCCTTTGAGAGTTGCAAGATCATATCCTTTAACCACCTGTTAGACAATGGCTTTTGTTATAAATTTGAATCCATTTCTTATGTATCTTGAGTATGAGACCTTTATCAGAGAAATTTCTTGCAAGAATTTTTTTTCCCAGTTAATGATTTTCCTTTTCATTTTAACTGCATTGGTTTTGTTTGTGCAAATTGTTCATTCTCTCTTCTGTGATTCTTGCTGTCCCGGGTTTGGACGTGAACTCTTCCCTTCGCCATCGTTGGGAGCTTTAGAGGAAGGAGAGGAGCCAGGCTGCTGAACTCAAGTTTCTCATGATAGCAAAAGTCCCTTTTGTGTTTCTGAATTTAATTTTTTTTATTAAGAACTTAACCATCTCCAAATAAAATGAGCATTTGAATATACAAAGTAGAACAGAAAAAGAGGCTTGTAGATGAAATTGCAAATCTTTGTGAAATACTGCTTGCTTTTCCTTTTAAGTACATGACACATCTAACACGTAACATTCAAAGTTGTTCTGATTATCTTTTTTCCTTTGTGGCCTTTCTTCCATTCTCTTCTCTGAATTTTCAAAAAAAAATTCAATGACCCTCTTTTTCTTTTCTTTTTTTTTTTTTTTTTTTCCTGGGAGCCAGGCCAGCCCTACCCCTAACTCCCCCCCCCCCCCCCCCCACCAAATTGAAAACAAAAAAGAAAGAAAAAAAAAACTCCTGTAACAACTGGACAAAAAAAAGTCAGAAAAAAGAAAAGCTCATTGGCCACATCCACAAATATGTCTCATTTTCCACCCCGAGTCCATCAGTCCTCTGGAATCGTGGGTGATCATTGCATTTGATCAGAATTTTTAAGTCCTAAAGCTTTTTCTCTTTATTTTGCTATTTTTGCAGAAATTGTTCTCCTGGTTCTTCTCACTTCACCCTGGATCAGTCTTTCCATGTTTCTCTGAAACTGCCCTTTTTCTTTTTCTTTTTTTCTTTTTTTTAAGGCAGTTGGGGTTAAGTGACTTGCCCAGGGTCACACAGCTAATAAGTGTCACGTGTTTGGTCTGAGGCCGGATTTGAACTCAGGTCCTCCTGACTTCAGGGCCGGTGCTCTGTCTATCCACTGCGCCACCTCGCTGCCCCTTTTCCATTTCTAATGGTGTAATACTATTCCATTGCATCCAGATATCATCATTTGTTCAGCTGTTCCCTCAGTGATGGGCTTAACCCTTTAGTTTTCAAGTCTTGGCTGTAACCAAAAGGAACTGCTAGAAATATTTTTGTACTCATTGGTTCTCGTTCTCTTTCTTTGCTCTCTCTGGGCCTGGTAGTGATACCACTGTGCCAGAGGGTCTGCCCAGCTTTGGGACCCTTTCACACTTGTTTGTCCTTACAATATGTTGTTGTGGAAATTGTTCTCCTGGTTCTGCCCCCATTACTTTGCATTGGTTTGTACAAGTCTTCCCAGGTTTCTTTGACACCAGCCTTTTGCCATTTCTTATGGCATGATAATATTCCATCACATTCATATACCATGATTTGTTCAGTCATTCATCAACTGATGGTACCCTCTTCATTTCCCAGTTCTTTGCTATACGCCTTTTTGTCCTCTTTGATCTCTTTGGGGTCTGTGCCTAGTAGAGGTATTTCTGGGTCAAAGAGTACAGACGATTTAGTGACTGTTGGGACATACTTCAGAATTGCCTTACAGAATGGCTGTACCAGTTCACAGTTCTACCAGCATTAATGTATACAACATTAACATACCTACTTTCCCATAATTCCTCCAGTGACTTTTTAAGCATAGTTGCAAATTGTTTATAAAGCACTCGGCACATGGATTTTTCCATTCCACTCACACTGATTACCTTAATTTTATAGATTGAAGAAACTGAGGCCCAGAGAGATTGGAGCTGGCACGAATCTATCATTGTTTATACTCCACACACATTGTTTCCTGTCTAAATGCATATGCATCTTGTTTGGAATCCCACAAAAATGTCATGTCTCTTTTTCCCAAGCCCTACACTACCACGACCTTCTTTGGGAAAGAGCAGAGCACTTTTTTTTTCAACAGAGCTGTCCAAAAATGGAATGGAATACCTTAGGAGGTTATGGGGTCTCTAGCACTAGAGAATTTTTAAGCAGGTTAGTGACCATTTTGGGGGAATGTTGTAGAGGAAATTCCAGTTCAGGTGCAGGTTGAAATAGATGATCTCTGAGGTCCCTTCCAACTGTAGAAACATTCTGTGCCACTCTCCACCCCAAGCCCGGTGTGTGACCCAATGTACCGTTACTTTTGGCCTGAAGGAGGAAAGCTTTCTTGGTGACTGGATTTTGGGTGCCTTACCCAACGGAGGCCCCATCGGGGATATTCCAATGTCTGATATATATATGCTCCTTGTTGAGCCCTTAGCCCTGTGTTGTGACAAACAGGTCTGCCAATTTCAACGTTAGTAGGCAATTGACAGTGACAGTGAGTCTGACTTCTTAGACATTGCTTGGGGCAACTCGGTGGTCTTCCACCAAGGACAAATGAGTGAATGTTCTTAATGGATTTTGTGACTATAAATAATAGGTATTTCTGTAGTTACTTCCTAGCTGGATGGTCTTTTCAGTTCCCCAATACTATGAGAAGTGCGACATAAAACTAAACAAAGAACACTATTGTACACTGTATAGAAACAAATAGACACAATTGCTTCTCACTATGTTTTTCTCAGGAGAATTGCCTAATTCCTGGTCTGTGTTCAATGTATATGTCCCTGCTGCATCTGATGAAGTCCTGTACTTTTTCATCGGGCTCACCCACCTCAGACTGGTTTTTAATTTTGATAACACAGTGTCATTGGCTGAATCCCATCCTCTTAGGGCCCCGACTCCGGACGTGTGGCTGTATATCTGCTCTGGAGCCTTCCTGAGCCAGATGCTGACAGACTAGCTGATGTTTCTCAATCTTGCCAGTCCTAGCTGTTTGGAAGGCAGAGTGTCTATCTTCAAAGGCTATGGTAACACCTCCGACAGCGGCGCTGCACTTACTTCTTATTGTCCAAGTTTACAAAATCTGCTGTTAAGGCCTCTCTTGAATCTTAGTTTTTTCTTGCATTTCGATAGCTGGAGCAAAATTGTGCTGTCAGATCATAACCGGACTCCTTGGAGGACCCAGTGGCAGGTGCCATGTGGGGCAGCACTTGTCTACAGAACCAAATCTCTGGGTCCTGTTCAATGGCTTGTACTCCAGCCTGGCTCTGTGAATGACTTGCCAGTCTGCAAATTGGGTAAAAGATTCTTCCCTCAGAAAAAATATTTGAGGCTGTACCCATTGAAGTCGTGGAGTATGCTTTACCCTGACCTGGTTTGCTGACTAGCTGCTGTTGAAAATGATTTCTTAGTGTAGATTTCAAATTCCTCTCCATTCCTTCAAGAGCCAACAGACCACCTTTCAGCCCCAGTGCCAAGATACCGTTTTTGAGATTTGACACTCAGGTGAGATTTTAGCTGACAATGAGCACATGTTAGGGGCTACTGTGCCCTCACCTCCAGACTCTTCCATAGAGCCATTGAAATACATGGCCAGCTCTTCTGGTTGAGGGTCCTCACTGTATTAAGAGAGAATTCGAGGCTACAGTAAGGGAATGGTGGGACACAATAGATCTCAGTCCATTCTGTTTTAAGGCGGTTTCCTGGTTGGTCACAGTTTCCCTCATTTCTGCCTTGCAGAGGGCTCTAAGGCCAGGCCTCTAGCGCACAATTTCCTCTGCTTGCTCTTTTTAGGGTTGCTTTGTGAACTCTAGATCGTCCGTTTGTTACCAGAGGGGTCTCGGAAAGATGCCAGAAAAACGAAAGGCCTCTAGAAGGACTTGAAGGCGAAAAAGCCTAGAATCTTCACATAACTAGAAAGTAGCAAATTTCAGAGGCATTTCAAAAATGGAATTTGGTTAGATAAGGAAGAGTCTCCAAGTGGTCCTGAAAGGTAGCAGGATAGTTGGAAATCGATTTGGGGAAAGATCCTTGTCAGTGTTGGCTTGCCTCTGGGTAGGCCTCTTCGCTGGCCAAATTGACCTCTGCTCCCACACCTGAGCAGTAGCGGTTAGCTGCTAGAATAAGAGCACACGTTTCTCTAGCGCTTTCAGGTTTGCTTTCCAGGTGTTAGCTCGTTTGATCCTCATAACACCTTTGGGAAGCAGGGACTCTTCTTCTTATCTCCACTTTACAGAGAAGTAGACTCAGTTTCAAGGAGATTGGATGACTTGCCTACGGTCACCTCGATAAATATCCGTGGCGGGATTTGAACCCAAGTCTTCCTGTCTCCTAGTCCAGTTCTTGATGCACTCTGCTGTGCTCTGCATTTTGGTGGTGGTGGTTTTTTTTTTTTTTTTCCTGGGGAGATTCCAGTTCCAGATGCCAACTCTGTGCTGTTTTGGCTCACTTTGTATCCTTGGGGCTTGGTACCATGCCTGGCCCGCAGTAGGCACTTCATCAGTGCTAGTGGATGTACAGTCATTGACAATCGTTGTTGAATGACAGTCATTTTCCCCTTGTTAACACCACCAGGATAGGAAACAAAAAGCTTAAGTCCTGGGGAAATGACAGGCCAGCGTGCTAACCCTCCCTCACTCTTGTGTTAATGTAACCGGCAGCCTGGAGTGTAGATTTGCCTGAGTTTGGGCTTACACTGAGCAGTGTGTGGCCCGGCTTACGACAGGATGCTGCTCCTCACCTGCCTCGACAGGATGCTTCTCCTCACCTGCCTCGCTCGCCTGCCCCTCCCTGGACCTTAAAGATGGAGCATCTTTACAATGAGGGTGTTGACCTCCGCGGGCCCTTCCAGCTCTAAATCTGAGTCCCGACGTGGCACTTCCTCTCCCTGGGGCTCGGTTTCCTGTCTCCAAAACGGGGGAAGAAGAGGCTGGCTGGCGGAGTAAATAGTTTGAGTTCCCTTCCAGCCATAATCTAATCAAGCTGCTTTTGAGTACTTTGGAATATAGAGCTTGGCGCCCTCTAGATTTGGGTATGGGCGCTTCCAGATTGGACTTCCAGGCTCTCCTTGGTGCTGGTGGCCTGCTGTCTGGGCGCAAGGTAACTTACTCCATTCAGACATTCTTTCTACTCAGCAATTTTCTAGCCCGTTTTGTTTGTACTTTTAGAAAAGAAAGCCTTCAAGACTCCTTCCAGGGATGTTCCCAGCTCAGTTCAGGATTCAGGGGCCCCCACGCCCGGCTTTTCAGGTGCTTCGGGGCTAATGCCTACCTTGTCGACTCCCCCAGTCACATCAGCCAGTTACGCAGATGCTCCGAAAAGCGGTAGAAGGTATGTGATTGATCGTGATCCGGGGCCTTGCTAGGTCCTGAGGCCTGTGGATGCTGGGTGTTAACGTGCAGAGATGGAAGGCGCAGTCTCTGCCGTCGACTTCAGGGTCTAGTGGAGGAGAGAACGTGGAACTACACAGGAGCGGGTAACAATGCAAGGACGTGTGTGATGAAATCCCAAGTGAGCGCTCCTGGCAGGTGGGATTCGCCCCTTCCCTTCTCCCCTCTCCAGGGTCTTCCCAGCACCTTGCCTCAGCTCTGGATCTGGACCACCCACTGGTGTCTAGATGAGGGTTCAGAAGAGGTGACCAGAACTCCTTAGCCTTGACCTCTCTGTGCCCTTTGACACCGCCAATTGCTCTCTTCTCCTGGATATTCTCTTTTCTCTAGGTTTTTGTGACATTGATTTCTCCTGATTCTTCTCCTCGGTATCATTTACTTTACCCAGGTCATGCCCATTGACCAGAGGTGTCTTGGGCCCTCTTCTTTTCTTCCTCTATACCAGAGCTGTCAAACATACCTCCTGCCGCTCCCACTGGGACTGCATTCAAATGTAATTGGGAAATATTTAACAAAATAAATACAAATAGAATAAAACATAGCTAACATTACATTTGAAAACCAAGTCAACAAGCAGGCTCACAGGGATCCTTTTGTACAGATAAGTGACCCCGGTTTCTATTTGAATTTGACACCACTACTCAATACCATCTCACTTGGTCATCTCATCAGCTCCAAATGGCTCAATTATCATCTTGATGCAGGTGGTTCCCTAACCCTAAGCTACTTTCTCTTGAAGCAGTCTTGCCTTTTGAACATCTTGACTTGGTTGAACCATAGGAATCTCAAACTCAACGTGTACACAACAGAACTTCTTATCTTTAGCCCCAGATTCTTCCCTCCTCTTCCTTTTTCTGTTACAGCTGAGGGCATTGCCATTCTCCCAGTCACCCAGTCACTGGCAACCTTGACTTCCCTCTCGCACTCACCCCCATAGAGCAAATCTGTTGTCAAGTTGTTTCTATTTTCCCAGCATCTCCTATAGACGTCTCCTGTCCACTTCCATGGCTGCCTTTCCGGTACAAGCCCTTGCACCTTGTGCTTGGACCATTACTTCTGGTCAGTCTTCCTGCCTCAAGAAGCTCTCCAATCCATCCTCCACTTAGCTGCCAAATTGCTTTTCTGGTCAAATCGCTTCCTACGCAGACTACTCTAGTGACTTCAGGATCAAATGGAAAAGGTTCTCTTTAGCATTTCAAGCTCTCCATAAGCTGACTCCTTTCCCCTTTTTCCAATCTTCTCCATGCATTCTCCAGTCTAGTGACTGGCCTCATCTCCAAACTGGGCCCCTGCCTTGCAATCCTTCTTCTCTTTCGCTGGGGTTCTCCCTCTCCTTTGCCTTCTCTCTGGGAATTTACAGTTCCCTACTTTTTACGTGTGGACTTGTTCACATATTGTCTCCCTCATTAGAGTGTGAGCTCCTCCAAGGCAGGGACCTGTTTTGGCCTTTCTTTGTACCCCCAGCGCTTGGCATCTCATAAGCTCTTAATGAATGATTTTTGAATGCCTAACTGACGGAGAAAGGGAAACACACACAATGAAAATAGCTTGACTGCGTTTTGGGTAAAGTTATCTGACAAATGGAGAACAGAGACCCAGAAGGGAAGTTCTCAGGTAACCAGGCCCACTTCCCTCCTCCTGCCCGGCTGCATGCCACCGGCCTGCCTGGCCCCCTCTCTCGCTTCCTTCTCCTTTGGAGTTCTAGCTGCAGTATCAGAAAGGGCCTGTTTGAATCCTAGGACTTGAATCCATTGGCGGCTTCCGAGGAATGGAAGCTGGAGAGCACAACTCTAGTCTAGTGGCACATTCCCAGAGAGGACTAGAGTGTGATCAGAGATTCTGAACTGAAACGGACCTGCTGAGGCCTCTGAGAGCCTTGGGGGATCGTTGGTGTCAAACTCACACCAAAAAGGATCCCTGGGGGCTGCACGTTGACATAGAAAACCACAAATTCCTGCCATCTCTGCTGTGTTGTGTTTTTATTTGTTTTGTTCACCATTTCCCAATTACATTTTAATCTGGTTTGGGCAGCCTGTTGTTTGACACCTCAGTGGTAGAGAAAGACCATTGGATTTGGAGTCAACAAGCAAGCACGTAGGCAATGTGCCAGTGGCTTTTGTACTAAGTGCTGGGGTTTACAAATAGAAGCAAAGGCAGTCTCTGCCCTCAAGGAGCTTATATTCTAACGGGGGAAAGACAGCACATAAAAGAAAGTTGAAAGCAAGGGTGGATGTTGTGGTGGGGGCAAGGTGGGTCAAGAATGAATCCTGGAGGAATGAAGTACTGAACACCGGCCTGGGCCCTTCCTTCCACCAGAGGGTCTGGGAGGAATTGACCAGTCTGAGGACAGAGCCACAGGGGCAGGAGGGCTCTTCGGGATGAGAAGGCTGCTGATGAAAGGTTGGGAAAGAAATCTGGAGAGTTAAAGCACTTGAGTTCAAATCCTCCATTTAACTACTGTGGGACCTTGGGCAAGTTACCTCATCAGATAGGCTTAGAGGGCTAGATTTGGAGTCAGAAAGATCTGAGTTTGAAATCTGCCTCAAACAGTAGCTTGGGCAACTCACTTAACTGCGCAGTGTCTCAGTTTCCTCATCTCTAAAATGGAGGACCCTTCTAGCTCTAAACCTGTGATCTAAGACAGGGGTGGGGAACTTGTGGCCTGGAGGCCACGTGTGGCCCTCTAGGTCCTCAAGTGCGGCCCTTTGACTGACTCCAAACTTCACAGCACAGATCCCCTTCATAAAAGGATTTGTTCTGTCAAACTTGGACTCAGAAGGCTGCACCCGAGGACCTAGAAGGCCACGTGTGGCCTCCAGGCTGCAGGTTCCCCACCCCTGACTGAGATCTTAAATGGGAGAGACCAGAACTTGCTTCCTCTACCTTGACATTGTGGTTGCTGTTTGAAGTGCCAGGTGCTACATGGGACATCCGGCCTGAGATTGTCCTGGAATTTGGCCTTGCTTATGGTCGTTCGACTTCAGTTTGCCAAATGGCTGTTGACTGAATATCCACCCCGCTGCCGTGCATTCTTCGCCTCTCCTGTGTGCACAACAGTTGGGAGTGTGACCCTGTTTTTGCCTGTCGTTGTGGCCCCAGCACTTTGCATGGTGCCATTTCAGTCGGGGAGCTTTGCTTGGGTTCTAGGGTCTGGTTGGGGGGGGGTGTTAGTATATCGATAAGGAAGTGATGGCCCTGCTAAAGGTTAATAGGAATGCTTATTAAGTTGAACGGAAGTCCAGGTTTCACAGCCGTAACGACACGATCATTTCTTTAGATGTTTGTGTAAAGTATTTTAATGGGGGTATACCCCAAAAGCTGCAAAAGCTAAAAATGGCACTAAGGCTTTTGTAGCACCCTGTTAATGCAGACTGCCTAGCCAGATGGTCTGTTCAGACCAGAATCTCTATGCCTTTGTACTGATTCTCTTCCTATCTGTTAAACCAATCCTTTTGGTTTTGGTTTTTCACATTTCGTTGATTTTCTTCCATTAAAAATCGACTTTCTCTCCCTTCCATCTCCTCCTATCCTTGCCCCCTTTCCATGGGGGGGGGAGGAACAAAAAGAGACCCTTGAAACAAACATACATAGTCAAGCGAAGTAGATCCTTCTCACGTTGGCCACGTCCTCAAAACCAACATTTCATTCTGCATTCTCTCCGTTTAGCTTAACATTTATTAAGTGTTTCCTTCTGGGCAAGGCTTGAGGTGTCAAGGGTCTGGGGAGTTTGTGGGGAGCGCAAGCGATTGGATCTGGGGTGCGGAGGGGCCCGCGTGCCGACGCTTTCTGTCCCTTGAACGCCGATGCGAGTTTTGTCTCTGCAGGATAAATACATGCCAGGTGGCTGGCTGCTTCCTGGCTGAGCTCTCCAGTCCCGCATCAGATTATGTGAAATACTTTCAGCTGAAAAGGGAGGAGTTGATTTGGAAGCTCTATCACTTGTATAACGCCACGATCTTCGGGAAGCAGGTAGAGTGTGTCGGTTGGCAAAGAGGTGCCGGGGGAGGGGAGGTGGGACTTCTGTCCTCAGGCGGCACCACACGTGTTCTTCCAGCCAAAGGGGTTTGGAGGAACTTCTCAGAGAAGGCTTTCGGAAGGAAGGAGGGAGGGCTTGGCCTGGGGCCTGGTGGATGGATAGGGTTTCGAGAGACGCAGTAGAGGAAGGACAGTCTAGGAGCAGATGGAGAGCATGGGTCCAAATGAGCACGGCGCGTGTGAAGGGTGGCACAGGGACCTGCGTGAGCACACGTCTGGGGATGTGTGTTGGGGAGTCATGGACGATGGGGCGGGGAAAGCTGAACTTTGATTCCTTGCAAAAATCTGGAACATATTACTGATGGCATTTAGGGAGAGAGAGAAAAACAAGTAAATACCTATTAATGGAAAAATGAAATTCAATGGGGAAAAAGCACGTTGCTGATGGGGTGGTTTGTAGTCATGGTCACTGGGTTTGAAACATGTTGGACTTGGAGTCAGGAAAACCTGTATTTGAACCCACCCCACATTTCTCTCAACCTCAGTATCCTCATCTGTAAAATGGGGATGATGATAGACCCTTCCTCCCAGGGTTAGTGTCAGGATCAAATGTGCTAATATATGAGACGTGCTTTGCAAGGCTGAAAGGGTTGTACGGATGTGAGCTTGTCCCCTGCCCTTCTCCCTTCCCCACCCCACCCTCCTCTACAAGTCCTCCCAAGTGGTTGGCACTTGACTTGTCGAACCTCACGTAGTCTTGTATTTTGTTCTTGTTGTCCAGATGTTTTGGACTCTTTGTGAACCCTTTTGGGGTTTTCTTGGCAAAGATACTGGAGCGGTTTGCCATCGCCTTCTCTACAAAGTCCTTATTCATCTATTGACCTGTGTTTGTGTCTTAGCTCCATGTGAGCTCCAGGGGGCACCTTTGCTCTGGCTGTGACCAGGGCAGCTTCATCCTTCTTGTCCCCTGGGCCCACATTCATTCTTGGGAGCAGGGGGGAGGAGACGTTCTCTGTGCTGCCTTAGCCTTTCACTCTGACAGGCAGGTTTTTTGCACTTGTTTTGGTCACGAACCCTTTTGATTAGGGGAAAGTGAGTGAATGAACGAATGAGTGAATGGAAAGCATTTGTGAAGCATTTATTAGCAAACAGGAGGAAGAAAGTAGACAAAATGAGGTAGGCTTTGCCCTAAAGGCGCTTTCACTCTAGTAGCTAAGGGAAGGTACTGGGCTGTCAGAGGAGGGTGGGGTGCTAACGTGGTACTCCTGATCTGCGGAGGGACACCTCATGACTGCCTTCATGTGTTCTTTGCCCTTAGTTGCCAGAGAGAATGAGCATCAGCTGGAATAAAAAGATGCGTACAACGGCGGGATTCTGCCATTTTTCAGGCAGGGAAGATGATCTACCATCAAATCGCAGTATCCGAATTGAGCTTTCTGAAAAAGTCTGTGACTCTGCAGGTAATGAGGAGTGTGGTCTGTGGCCCCTGGGCTTGAAACCTCCGTGTCATTTGGATTCTTCCTACTCTGTTCAGTCACTAAGATTTGTCCCTTCTTCCTTAGTTCTCAGTCCCTTTGTTATATCCCTTTCCATCTCTGTTGTTCCCACCTTAGTCCAGGCCCTCGCCGACTCAAACTGGACCCACTGAGTGGGAGTGGGGGGGAGGAAGGGGAAGGAAGGAGTATTGTGACTCCACCATGGCCAATGAGTGTGAGAGGAAAATGTAGCCAGTACTAGAAAGGGCAGGGAAGGAAGCGGTGCCAACAGGAGAGCGCCAGGTCTCAGTGCAAGGGGTGGGCAGATCTGGAGTGGCACATTGGTCAGGTGAGGTTAAGGTGGATAAGAGTAAGATGGTGGACAGTTGGGGATGGGGAATGAGGTTTGTACATCACCCACAGAGGCAGTGGGGGGGCAGTATATGGGTCACAGTTTCTGAGCTGGGGAGCGAATAAGAGGCTAGGAGTATGCCAGCTAGTGAGCAATGAGCCCAAGCAATCTGTGGTTGGAGACAGGTCTGGAAGGAGGCATGTGGTTAGACTGAGGCCCTCCCTTGAAGACCAACCTTGTAGCAGCATGGTGATGCAGCTTTTGATGCATGAAGTGTCCTCACTTTAGTAGGAGCAGGAGAAGGTATTAAAACCTAGTCAGGAGACAGTGGTCCCTTCCCTGAACTGGAGAAGGCCCTTGGGGGAGAGGTACAGCAGAGGCAGGGGCGCACTGGCCCTAGAGAAGGCCTGGGGGCAGGGTCAAAGAAAGCCTAGAGGCACATGGAGGGGTCTTCCCTGGGCTCTTGCCTTCCTCTCTCTGGTCTTCAAGGGCCCAGGTAGAGCCAGGCAATCTTTGCTGGGCAGCCAGCCCCCGCCCCCCCCAGCTCAGATTGGCTTCTCACAGTGTCGGGAACACTGACCGAGTCACAGAAAGTGAGATTGTTTGATTGATTGTCTTTGTATCCCCAGTGCTTTGCACACAGTAGAAGCTTAAGAAATGCATGTTGCTTTGATTGAATGTTTGAATCTAAGGTTCTCTCTCTGACCGAGAGGTGCTCATTAGTGAGTTGGAGTGGTTGAAATTTCATTTTTCCATCTGCTGAAAAGAAAATATTTAGTGCTGATTGTGTGTATGAATAAAATGTATATTTCATGTGGAAGAAAGTTTAGGAAATATTGTGAGTTCCAGGTGGCAGGAGGAACGTTTCAGGTACTCATGATTTTTCTTTGTTTCTCTTCCCAGACCGGCTCCGGGACACCTTGATTCATGAGTTATGCCATGGGGCTACCTGGCTGTTTCATGGCGTCAGAGACTGTCATGGTCCCTTTTGGAAGATCTATGCCCAAAAATCTGTGTTGGTGCACCCAGAACTGCCTGCGGTGAAACGCTGCCACTCTTACGAGATTCACTACAAGTTTATTTACGAGTGTGCTCAGTGCAAAGCCAGGTAACAGGAGTCCCGTTGCCTTCCCCTCCTTCCCTTTTGTTCATTGGCCATCCTACACTGAATCCTCTTAGACCCTTAGGATGTATGGCCCCCTGCCAGTTGAAGACTTAAACCAGTTTCTCAGTTTTCTTTCCATCCACCCCCCGCAACCCCCATACACACCTTTTGTCCCCTTCTGTGGCAAATTGCTCAGTGCTCACTTTTGTTGCCAAGATCTGATTGCTTGTTTTTCCATTTTAGGGTTGGCCGGCACTCCAAGTCGCTGAATGTCAGTCGTGTAGTCTGTTCTCTGTGCCACGGGTCTCTAAGACTGCTCCCACCCACCCAGAGAGCTGGCACATCTAGTCAGACTCAGCCCACTCCAGCTGCCACATGTGTGACAGTAAGCCACCACCGCTGTTAATAAGGGAAAAAGGGTTCATTTGCACCAGACAGAGGTGACAAATGCTGACATCCAGTAGGATACGGTAACCACGGATCAGAATATTGCTGTTTCTAGAATTTATTTAGGGAGGATTAGCTGGAAAAATAACATTGAACTGTTCAAATTTTTTTCATGTGTTTGATGTAAAATTTAGTGCTGATTTAGAATCCTGTGCATTTGAGTAGTGATTTCCTGTCATTGGCCAAGAAACATCAGGATTGTGGCTGTGAAAATATCTAGCTGCCCTCTCCTTTTGCCTCCACGGACCCATGATTCTGACAGTGTTGGGAGCTGAACTCGTTTGGGTGAAATGGCTAAGAGGAGGTAAAGCCACAGCTCTCTAAGCAGGGAGAAGGGGGACTGCCCCAGAAAAACCAGAACAAGGATGGCCCAACTGGGGCATTTTAAGTGGTGATTTTAACATGGATTTTAGCCAGGATTAGTTTGATTGATTGTTACAGAGAAAAACTAAGCACTAAGCATTGGAGTTTATTGTGAAGAATAAAATCTTTTCATGGCATTAGTCAAGGCTTTTATTTACATACCACCAACCGGCGCTTCCCAGGGGTCCGCCCAGATTCTTCTGGAATTCCCCCCTCCCCCCCTCCACCCCCATCCCCTTCAGGGGACAACTGCAGGGACCCAAGTGACTGGAAATCCTTTTTATTACTTGTTTTGCTCTGTCCTCCCTTCACCTCCTGAAGCCTCAGCACATTCTTTGTCAGTGACCATAGACCTAGGCCAGCTCTAGCCTTGCCTATACAGGACCAGTGTCTGTCTCTTTGGGCCTCCACTCAAATCTGGGCTGCTGCTTTGGGCACTGTAGTCCAGGGGTTCTGCACCTGGCATCGTGGAGCCCTTTGGCAGGCTGGGCAAAAAACCTCAGAAGAATCGTTTGTTACCCATATTCATAATTGAAGGAAATGCTAAATTTCAGTTAGAGGTTAGTCAAAAGAAAGATGTCCTTTTTTTTTTTTTTCCCCCTCACCCAAGTTCGTGGACCCCAGGTAAAGAAGCCCTGCCAAGGCTGGATCTGTGGAGAAATGGGGGGAGGGGCAGGCAAGCGAAGGCCAAGGTCTGCATCTCTACAGTCCTGAGATTGACGCTTCTGTGGTCTCTGACCACGAGGAATCCCTCCTGGAAGATGACGGAGTTGGCCGCAGGAGGGCCTCTTGGCCTGGGCAGCCCAGCCTCCCTAGCTGCGTCCGCAGCTGGCCTCGGAACTTGACCCCCACGAAAGCATAGAGCAGGGGGTTGAGGCAGCAGTGCACAAAGCCGAGGCCCGAAGTGATAGACTTGGCCACGTCCAGTTGGCTCTCCCACTCACAGTCCCGGCTCACTGCATTCAGATCAATGAGTATGTCCACCAGCATGACCAGGTGGTAGGGCGTCCAGCAGAGGGCAAAGGCCACTACCACAGTTACCACTACCCTCATGGCCCGAAGTCTTCGCTGCCCCCGAGAGCCCAGCAATACTAGGAGGATGTGAGTGTAACAATAGGCCATGATGAGCAGTGGTAAGAGGAAGCCAGCTAGGAGCTGCAGGATATGCAAGGCCGTGTGGCCGGTCTGGGGGAAGGTATGAAGGCAACGGGTGGCATTGAGGCGAGGTTCACGCTGGGCCGACAGGAAGAGCAGGTCTGGAAAGGCCAGTAGCAGGCAGAGTCCCCAGACGATGGCACAAGTGAGGGTCACACGTGTCCCGGGGCCCCGCCGGTAGAGTTGGGTGGCATGTACGATGTTCAGGTAGCGGTCAAAACTGATACAGGCCAGTAAAAAGGCTCCTGCGTAGAAATTGATCTTGAAGAGGGCCCCTGCCACCTTGCAGAGGCCTGAGCCGAAGACCCACTCCCGAGCAGCCTCCACGGCCCAGAGTGGCAGGGTCAGCACCAGGAGCACGTCAGCCAGGGCCAGATGGAGCAGGAAGGTGTCGGTACCACTCGGGGCCCGGTGCTGCCTCAGAAGGACAACTGCCACAGCTCCATTGCCCAACAGGCCAAAAAAGAAAAGGAGGCTGTAGAGGGTGGGCAAGAAGGCCAGGTCAAAGGTCAGGCTGAAGTCATGGCTGCAGGGTGGAGAGGAACAGCAGGGGGTCGACTCGTTTTCTGCATAGTCATAGGGGAAACTGCTGTTCTCCAGGAAGTCAAAATCAGACAGCACCAAGTGGTCACTGACCTGGGAAGACAGTGGAAGGGGTGGGAGCCACGAGCCCGGCGGGGGGCTGGGCCCTTCCTGGTCCCCTGCTCTGCCCCAGGAGCTTCTCCTCCACTTCTCATTCCAGCAGAGTTGCCTAGTCTTCCAGAAGGCCCCTGGGAACAAGGCAGCTGGCAGCCCAGCTAGCCCAGCACCTCACTTTGGGCATCTCCTCCCATGCTCCTGGTCAGGAAACCGGTGCCCAGTGCCGAGGGTGGAGGGTGGAACCTGCCCCAACGGCAGCTGGTCACTGCTCCTGTCTCCCCCCCCCCCCATCTGCCACCCTCCACCCCGAGAACCTCCCAGGCTGCAGTTTAACCCAGTCTATCAAGTGGGTGTCCAAATACTTACCTGGGACATCATGGCAGTCCTGGAGGTCACCGGCCCAAAAGCTGCTCCAGGTGCTGGAGGCTGTGTGCTGCGCCCTGCTTACCACCAGCCAGCTGTGGGGTTGAAATCTGGACTGAGCAGTTCAGAGGAAGTGAAGAAGGGAGCACGTGTACCCCCGGCTCCAAGGAGTCGAGGGGGGCCCCCCCCCCCCCCCCCCCCCACCCCCGCCACACCAGGCTTTCCTACACCAGAAAACCTCAAGAGATGCTCTTCTGTCCCAGCTAGCGATTTGGGGAGAGCAGAGGGGGGAGGCGCTGCCTGGGGGCAGGTTCAGTCAGAACCTCGTGGGCTGGTGCTGAAATCGACTGCATGGAGCCAGCGGCTCAGCGTCTTGAAGGAAGGCATGGGCCAAGTGTGTTCATGTCGAGAGAAGGGGCATTGAGGCAGCGCCTGCTGGGGAAGACAGTGGCTGCTTCTAAATCGCTTTCTAAGTCTGTAATCTTGGGGGGCGCACTGGGGGTTATGCAGGAGCTGCTTCCTGGGCCTTGGGCTTCTCCTTCCTCTTCTCCTCCCCATCCCTTATGCTATATACATGATTTAATTGAGGCACAGAGGTTAAGTGACCAGCCTCAGGTCACACAAGCTGTTCTGAACCCAGGTCTTCTGACTGCAGAGATTACGGTCTTCCCCTGTACTACCGAATGACTGTATTTCAGCTGATTCTCTCCCTCCGTCTCCCAACCTGCAGAGGACAGTGTCAGAGAAACCAAAGGAGGGGAGGGCTGACAATCTCAGAGGCCATTTTTATTCTAAGCCGTACCTAACGCAAATCCCCTTGCCAACAAGCATCCCTGAGCAATGGGCATCCAGCCTGTAGAGCCCCGACCAGCCCTAATGATGACGAGTTCACTACCTCCCAGGGCGGCCCATCACAATTTCCAACGGATCTCGTCTTAGTCAGTTTTCTCATCTTAAAGCAAATGCCTCACTGTATCAGCCCTAGTTTGCCCTTTGGAGCGAAAGAGAGACATGGAATCTCTCTTTCACACAACAGCCTTAAAAACAAGTCCGGCAGTAAGCAAAAGGAACTTACAATCGAATGAGGGACGAGGACAAGCAGCAGGGAGGGGGTGTGATGGGAGGAGTCACAGAAGCTGGTGGCAAATGGGCAGAAAACCTGTGCTGAGGCCCCTCTTTAAAGAAAGGCCCTGGAGCCCCTGGCCCTGCCCCCTCGAGTCTGTCTCTTCTGCTGCCTAAGGGTTTCCGCGGCCTGCTCTCAAGTCCCCTCGGCGACCTCGGCCTTGGCCTCTCCTTTGGATTGCCAGAACAGAACAGGCCACTGGAGGTTCCCCCGGGAGCCATTTCAGTGAAGCAGGAGAGGTAACTGGCCAATCAATAAGCATTTCTGGGAGCCTAAGCTCGTACAAAACGAAATGCCAAACAGTCCCTCCCTCTTTTCAAGGGATTTATGGAGCAGAAGCCCTTTTTGTGCGGGCTTATCAGACCAGCTGCTTGTGGGGAGGTCCAAGGTGCTGAGAAGCTCTGGCAGACAAGAGCACGATGGGCCGGCTTGGAGTCAGGATGAGCTGGCCTTAGAGCCCAACTCTGGTGTGGTCATGGACATGCCATTCTGCTCCAGTACCCTCAGCGGGAAGATGGAGGCGCTAACCCCTGGAGGAACGGCCTCACGGACACGATGTGTCCGGAGTGCTTGGCTTCAGGAAGGGCCCAAGCCAGGCCTGGCCCCCCAGAAGAGGTGCGGCCAGAGCTGCCACGCTGATGGAGGCCAAGATTGTCGAAGGGCCTTTAGAGGTCAGCAGAGGAAACTGAGGGAGCCCCGAGGGCTCAAGTCTCCAAGGTAACTGTCCAAGCCAGGATCTGAACCCAGGCTGGGTGGCTCCTAATCTCGTTCAGATTTACATTCTCTCCACTACAGCACACAGTCTGATCAGAGACCTGCCAGACTGACCAGGGACAGAAGAGATTTGTCCCCCAGGTCAGGAAGGAGGCTCTGAGGAGACATTTCCTCCCAAGGCAATGGGCAGGCCACCCCCTCCCCCAGCTCTGAAGAGAAGCAGGCTGGGCCTGGGCCAGGAGGGGAGGAAGTTACTCAGAATGAAGCTGCTCCAGGCCCAACCTGTGGCCAAGGTGTGAAGTGCTCAGCCCTGCACCTGTATCCTCTCCCCTCCCGGGCCTCCTCCAGGCAGGAAGGTTGGGGCTGATCCAGCCTCCTGTTGTTTTCACACCTTGGGGCTGTGGTTTGGGGGGAGGGCCTTACAAGCAACTGCAGAGGGAACAGAATTCATAAGGGAAGGGGCCTCTTCTTGGGGGGGTGTTCCTTCTTTGGAGGATCTCTACTTCACTTCGCCTCTAGTTAGTGGCTCTCCGAGCTCCCCCTCAGAGAGGAGCTTACCTGAGGAGGCCAATGACCTTGGCCAGAGTGGGGAAGGTGGAGGGTAGGAGGAATGGAGCTAAGGTGGAAACCCCTTTAGCACTAACTAGAAAGTCCTACCGTTGATTGAGCAGGCAGCTTCCGGAGGGTTACACAGGGCCTGGCAAAGTACCAGTCAGTCTGAAAAAGTTTGGCTCAGTATGAGGAAGTGGCCAGTGGACTCTTGGGAAAGGGGAAGTGAGACAGCTCTGGAGGTCTGGGTTCAGCTCCGGGAGTTACTTTGGACCAGATGGGCTTCTCAGAGACTCCGGGAAGTGATTTTTCTGTGGGGAATAAAGGATGACCAGAGCTTTAAGACTGTAGACACTGTGGGCACAGGTTAGAGTAGACCATCTGGAGAAGACACGGCTTGCTAGGGACTGAGATCTGAGAAACTGCGGGAACCAGGAAGAAATCCGAAAGTGAAGGCCCCAGGCCTAGCAACCCCGACGCTGCAGCCGAGAAAACTGAGTGTACAGTTTGGCAAAGGTCTGCCTGGGAGTGCCTCTCCCCCCAGAGCCCTCCTAGCCCCTGGAAAGGCAGACAGGAATCGGGGAGAGGACATGAAACAAGCTGCAGAGAATGCATGGGCTCACAGAAGGTCTGGCCTTACTTGGCCTGCCACAGTTAAAGCCTGGAAGATCCCACCCTCGTTCGCCAGGGGCCCAGGCCTGCTCTCTATCCACCCTGACATGGAGCTCAGGACAAAGGTTGGGGTTTGACATATAGATCTGGGCCTCATCTGCATAGGGATGCTAATTGAACCCAGGAGAGTCGATAAGCTCATTAGTTAGGGAAAAAAAAAAAAAAAAAAGGGAGGGAGGGATGACAGGGGGATGGAGGGAAGAGGAGAAGGAAGACAGAGAGAGGAGAGATGGAAAGACAGAGAGAAAAGACATAGACATAGACATAGAAAGACACAGAGAGACACCAGAAAAGAATGCCAGACATGAAGATAGAGATGGAGAAGAGAAAGCAAGAGGGACATATGGAGACATGTGGAGAGGACAGAGAGAAGAGATGGACAGAAATAGTGGGGGGCTTTGGGACAGAAGGGCACGCAGAGAGACACGTATGTGGAACAGAATCTCAGAAATGAGCAAGTCCGGGGCTGCTGGGGTCTCCACGTCAACAACAGATGTCCTAACGACATGGCGGTCCCATGTTTGCTTGTCATTCAGCGAGGACTAGGGGAGCTCAGTGTCTGCTGCCTTCTCTGGGATTGTTGGGCAGTTAGGAAGCCTAAATTGACCCCCTTCCAACTTCTACCTCCCGTTCCTTACTCTTCCCCTATAGGAAAAAGCAGAATCAATGATGTACCTTTTTTCTCTCTTCAAAAAAAAATATGACTTTTGATGTTAACAACAAAACAAAATCGCACCCTGGCCTAATTCCTCTGTGTTTGTAACAAAGAAAACCGTTCAGCCGCACATGTCAGTGCAGACCTCTTTCTGACAGTTGCTTTTGGAAGTTAGTCCTTTATGGAGCTGATTACTGTTTCTAGTAAATGTCTGGAGCTCCCCACAGTAGCAGCCCAGCCAGGCCTAGCAGGGCTCAACTAGATTCCAAATGTTTAACATAATGAGGCAAACCATGACACAGCACAGACAGTGATGACTGGTGGTTTTCTAAGTCAATGTGCTTTTGAGTTTGATGCCATGGCCTAAAGTGATATGCAAATCCTTTCAATGGATTTCCCTTTTCTGATTGCTAGAACTCTATGCTCTATGCATATAGGAGGAAGTCTAGCTAACATTTCTACAACCCTTTTTTTTGTTTTGTTTTGTTTTAGGCAATTGGGGTTAAGTGACTTGCCCAGGGTCACACAGCTAGTGAGTGTCAAGTGTTTGGTCTGAGGCCGGATTTGAACTCAGGTCCTCCTGACTTCAGGGCCGGTGCTCAATCCACTGCGCCACCTAGCTGCCCCTATTTCTACAACTCCTGAAGGTTTGCAAAGCACCTCCTATCCCTTATCTCGATAGTGGAGATGACGGAATGAGGAAAGTCCTTTTATTCTTGTACTCTAAAAATTTTTCATTTTTTTTTTAAACCTGAATGAAGGGTACATATCGTCAGGCTCCTTCTAGATCTATTGATATAATCAAGTCATTTTCCTTTCTTGGGTTAGTAACGTGATTTATGATGTTTTGACTTCTCTGAAGTTTGGACCATCCCTAGACTCCGCCTGTGGGTCCTTCTGGAGGGTCATTAGACCGTGAGGTCCTGGAGAGCAGCGGCTGTTTGTGCCTTCTTTTTGTATCGTCACTGCTTAGCACAGTGCTTGGCACATTTGTTCAGTCATTATGCAGCTGGATTCTACTCTTTGTGACCCCATTTGAGGTTTTCTTGGCAGAGACACTGGAGTGGTTTGCCATTGCCTTCTCCAGTGCCCAGCGCATAGTAGGTGCTAAAGAAATGCTTATTGATTGACTAGTAAGTCACTTTGGGCATAGATTGCCAGAGCCTCTTTGCTAATATTCTATGCAATAATTGATATTCATAAGTGATATTGTTGAGGATAAAATCACAAACTCAGTCAGGCACTGAAGACCCTCAACAATCTAGTTCTTAGCCTTATTTCATACTATATCCTTTCCAACCTTATTCTATATTATTCCCTTTCGAAGACCCTGCTTTCTAGTCCAATTGGCCTCCTAGCTCCTCCATGCCTAGCATGCACTCTCTCTTAGGATCCTTCAAGGCCCAGTTCAGGGGCTGCTTCTCCCCTGGTCTCCCGCTTCTAAATGTTTTCTCCCTCCTCAAATTGCTTTGTCTGTTTCCCCCTCGCCCCTATCCCCAGGAGAAAGGCCCCCAGACAGGGACTGTTTGGTATTCACCTTTATATGCCTAGCACAATGTTTTGTACATAGTATGTGCTTCAAATATATTTGATTAATTGAATTGAAAGACAATCTGATATCCACTCAGAGAGATAAAATTCTCTCTTGCTCATGACCCACCCACCTCCTTTTCTAGATATCCATCTCCTTGATGACATCATTTCTGCCACTGGGCTACTATGCTGTAGCAAACTCTAATAGGGTAGCACGGGAACTTAAAAAATCACAAATTCCCATTCTCTAGGTCGCATTGTATTTGTCTTGATTTTGTTAAACACTTCCCAGTGACATTTGAATCTGGCCCTTTGACACCTCTGGTCGGTCTCCTCTCACCCACTGGACTCTTCTCTATTGCCTTCTGGGTGATCCCACACTTTCATTCTTTGGAGTCTGTGGTATGTGGTGACCAAAACGACTATTGACGTTAAGAAGATGGGCCTTTGTTTCTTGACTTCGTTAAAAGTACCACATGCCAATTCTGAGCTCAGATAAGACAGCAACAAAAATTGGCACAATTAAAAGAGATAATTGGGGAAACTACACTAGGCTTAAAAAGACCATAGCTACTGAACTAGCAACACTCAATATGTACTAAAAGATAGTGCATCCAAATCCTCAAAGGAAAAGCAAATTGAATTCCAGAGAGAAAAGGAAAGCAAAGTTCTAACCCTGCAGTGTCCCCCTTTCAGACCTAGACACATCTAACAAAAAGATAAACAAGAAAGAAGTTGAAGACCTGAAGACTTTTTTAGAAAAGTTAGAAATGATAGATGTTTGTCAATTCCTGAACGGCAATTAAAAATAGTATACATATTTCTTAGCCGTGTATGGCACCTTTAAAAAAAAAGTTGACCGTATGCTAGGGCTTAAAAACTCTTAAACCGATACAAGAAACCATTTGATCCCTTCCACAAATGGAAGTACTTGGGCGTAAGGTGGGTTGTCACTGAAAAGTTTTCAGACTGTGTACAAAGCTCAGGTTCAGTAAGGGAATAGACAATAGCCCGTTGACCTAAAGCATAGATTTGGAGAGTTGTAAGGGACCTCAGTGGCTCTTTAGCCCCATTTAGCCATAAAAGAATCCCCACTATAACATACCTGGTGAGTGGTTGTCTAGCTTCTCCTTGAAGACATCTAAGGAAGGGGAAGCCATCACCTTTTAAGGAAGTTCATTCCACTCATTGAAGTTTTTCCTGGTATTTAGCCAAAACTGGCCTTTTCACAATTTCTGCCCATTGCTCCTATGATGAAACAGAACAAATTTAATCTTTCCTTCACATGCTAGCCTTTCGAATATGTGGATGCTATCATCTTCTCTCTGGGTCTTTTCTCCATGGGGGATGGGAGGTAGGGTGGAGAAGATCTAGAGAGCGCCAACCAAAAAACTAATAGAAAGAGGCCTACTTCCCATCTCTAACCGCTAACCTCATTCCAGGTGAAACATTCCCAGTTCTTTCAACCAGTTTTCACATGCCATGGACTCTAGACCCTTCCCCATCCCGCTTGCCCTCCTCTGGACACTTTCTTAAACTGGGGGCCCCAGAAGTAAACACAATTCTCCAGGTGAAGCCTGAGGAGGACAGAGGACAGAGGGACTCTCAGCTGCCTATTCCCAGACTGTATCAACTTCTGGAGCTACCGTATCACTTACTGGTTCACGTTCCATTTACTGTCTCAAGAATCACCAGGCCTTTGTCAGACAAATGGTTATCTAACCATGCCTCCTCTTTCTTGTCCTTGTGAGGTTGATCTTTTTTATACTCATATGCCAGGGAGTAGCAATGTGGATGCCCAGGGATCAGAGATTATGGCGATCCCCACAGAAAAGGTGACACAAGGAGATCAGGGCTTCCCTCCAGAAAAGGGCAGCCAAGTTATGGACTTCCTCTGGGGAGAATGCTTCCCTAGAGAGCAAAAGCACACGAGCAGCACCCAGTGGTGACTGACCATACTACCTGCTGCTATGGGAGGAATATTTATTAGTGTATAGCTTCCTGACCAGGATTGTTTTTGATCATTATTGAAATTTTATGAGCAAGTTACTCAGGGAGGTGCTCAGCCTGGAAGAAATTAAATCTACAGCAGCATCACAGCCAGAGGACTTCAATCCTATCCTGCTAAATGGTCTGGGGATACTGAGGCTTGAGAATTTGACTCTGGAATCAGCACCTAGAATTCCTGGCATGTGTCTTTAATACTACCAAGAATGGGGTCACAGGCTTTACTCCAAATATATCGCTGTTTGACAATATCAGATACTTATCATCTTAAGCTTTGATGTTTCAGGGGATGAAGATCTGGAGAGCCCCAAGCTACTTCTCACCCCACCAGAAGAGCAATGGAAAGAGGCCCGCTGCCTCTCTCCAACCTAGAACCTTGTTCCAATAGAGCAAGGAGAGGACTAAGCGGTATGATTGCCAAGTTGATTTGCAAAATCTTGCTGTCTCTGGAAAACAAGACAGCAGATCAGTGGATAATTTAATACTATTATACTAAATTATACTAAATCCCATTCCATACTAAGTATTTGTTCCAGAAGGACTAGCCCCTCTGGCGTGAAGACTTGCTGGGGCCTTCTCAGGGCTGCTCATCCACTTTTGGTGCCCACCTGTCACCCCATTCTCACCTGTGGCTCCAAGAAGCTGGAGCACGGGCAGCAGCCACACCCCTGGAAAACTGTCTCGAAGGGGAGGGATTTAGTACCCCAGGTGACAATTTCTAAATCTCTTAAGGCTTTAGTTAGCTTCATTCTTGGGATTTCTTCTCTGTAAGCTTTATAGCTCTACGGATTTCCTCCACTGTGTGTCTATGTGCTCAAAGTGATTGTTCCGTAAGTTTCCACGTCGGAGCCTAGGGATTTTGTTTTCTAGGTCTCCGAGTCCAGAGACTCAGTCCTCTTTCTTTAGGCCAAATGCTCACAGTCACTAGCTCTCTATTTCTACACAATTAGTACCCTAGGTGTCTATGTGTCTAGCTCTATAGTCTTCAAGGTTTCTGTGCCTAGGTCTGTAGTTTTCTAGACCTCAGGATCCTCAAACACCAAGATGGACAGCTAGAGACTTCCAGATTTAGAGTTTTTAAGACCTAACACTATAGATCTATTGCCCTACAGATCTAGACGTAGAGGCTCAAGATATATGGACTTTAAAACTTAGAAAAAGACATATAGAGCTACGTCTCACCCCTCTCTCCAATAGTTGTCTCTTTGGTGTGGTTCTGATAGCAAGGCCAATGGAGAGGAAGAGAGAGGATTACCCCAACACCTTTCAATAGTTTGTCTTCTGACACGGTCAGAACCTTTTTTTTTTTTTTTAACACTATTTATCTCATCATTTTAGTTCGTATTAATGACCCAGAAAGAGAGAAACTGATGCTCACCTTATCTTCTCATCATAGTCATGACACCTAGGGTGAAGAGAGGGAGAGACAGTCTCTCTCAATGGATCTCTCAGCTTGGCCCAGGGAAAAAGAATGTCTTCTTCAATCTTCCTCAACTTCTTGATGGGATACTGCCAGCCAAAGCAGTCTTGTTACCAGAGTCTTTAAAAGGTGGCAGGATAGAAGGAGGGAGGAGCAGGAGGGAAGAAGGGAGGGAGAGAGGGGAGAGGGAAGGGGGAGAAAGAGAGACACATAGAGAGAGAGAGAGAGAGAGAGAGAGAGAGAGAGAGAGGGAGAGACAGAGAGACGGAGAGAGAGAGAGAGAGGGAGAGAGAGAGACAGAGAGACAGAGAGACAGAGAGAGAGAGAGAAAGAGATTTTTCTCTTCTAGCCCGTCATCTACTTGCTTTGGTCCTGGTGGTCTGCTCATGGAAAAGAGTGTCTTTTCCTTGTTCTCACACTGGTCACCTCTCTGCTGTAGTCATATGGGAGAGAGTGAAGGAGAGATATGGGTGACAGAATCTGTCCTCCAGCATAATTATCTCCAGTCTGGTGACAAGGCCCAGAAATAAAGAGGTTCTCCCTGTATCTGTTGTCTGGCACCTTCTGTTAGCTGGTCTTTCCAAGAATGAAGAAAGAGAGGGGGAGAGGGGGAGAGAGGGGGAGAGAGAGAGAGAGAGAGAGAGAGAGAGAGAGAGAGAGAGAGAGAGAGAGAGAGAGAGAGAATGAATCTTCCTCTTCCAGCCCGTATCTCCTTGATGTGATCCTGTTGGTCTGAACCTGAAAAAGACAGTCTTCTTTGCTTCCCTCCCCCACACTCATATGCTGGTCACTTCTTTGCTGGAGAGAGAGTGGAGATGTAAGCTGCTCTCTATCATCCTCCGGGTCAGTGTCGTGCAGCAGAAGTCTTGCTTCCTGGCCCAGGGAAACAGAGAGGTTCTCTCTCTGATCTTGGGCTTTTACCTGCTGGTTGAGATCAAGTAAACAAAGAGGGGCTCCCACCACAGCTGTCCTGTTTGTCAGGCCCAGGGGGACTCCTCCTCATTCTCTCTCTCAGTTGGACATCACTCTACTTCAGTCCTGTGGGTTGGGTCCAGGGAAAGAATGAGAAGGGCAGGGTAGAAGGGAGACAGAGAGAGAGAGACAGAGAGAGACAGAGACACACACACAATGAGAGAGATAGTGAGTGAGACAGAGAGAGAAAGAGAGAATCTTAATGTTCCAGCCCGTTATCTCCTTGTTGTGGTCCTATTGGCCTGACCAATGAAAGGAAGGTCTTCTCTTTGTTCCCACACTGGTCACCTCTCTGCTGTAGTCGTGTGGGAGAGAGTGAAGGAGAGATATGGGTGACAGAATCTGTCCTCCATCATAATTATCTCCAGTCTGGTGACAAGGCCCAGAAATAAAGAGGGTCTCCCTGTATCAGTCATATGGCACCATATTAACAGTCAGGCTTCTGCTAGCTAGTCCTTCTAAGGATGAAGAAGAGAAGAAAAAGAGAAAGAGAGAGAGAGAAATCTGTTCCAGCCCGTTATCTCCTTGTTGTGGTCCTATTGGCCTGACCAATGAAAGGAAGGTCTTCTCCTTGCTCACACATTGGTCACCTCTCTGCTGTAGTCATGTGGGAGAGAGTGAAGGAGAGATATGGGTGAGAGAAGCTGTCCTCCATCATAATTTTCTTCAATCTGGTGAGAAGGCCCAGAAATAAAGAGGGTCTCCCTATATCTATTGTCTGGCACTGTATTAACAGTTAGGCTTCTGGTAGCTGTTCCTTCCAAGGGTGAAGAAGAAGAGAAAAAGAGAGGTGGAGAGAGAGAGAGAGAGAGAGAGAGAGAGAGAGAGAGAGAGAGAGAGAGAGAGAGAGAGAGAGAGAGAGAGAGAGAATCTTTCTCTTTCAGCCTGTTATCTCCTTGGCCTGATTATGGAAAAGAGTCTTTCTCTTTGTTCCCCTCCCCTGTACTCATATGACGGTCACCTCTTTTCTGGCGAGAGAGAACACATATAAACTGTTCTATCTTCCTCCGTGTTACCGTCTCGAAGCAGAAGTCTTGCTTCCTGGCCCAGGGAAACAGAGAGGTTCTCCTTTTGTTCTTGGGCTTTTACCTGTTGGTCGGGATCAAGTAAAC
>NW_020954597.1:320377-330473 GCF_900497805.2 Vombatus ursinus | reverse complement strand
CCATTGCTAGTACATTGGTCAGGTTTTCGGTACAGCTTTCCTGTAGACAAAGAGAAAGAGATGTATTGTGAGAGTCTTGATATCCTCATGACATTTTCCAATCTGATGTCTTGGCCAACAAAGAAAGAGGGTCTCCTCGTACCTTCTGTCTGGTATGCTTTTGAGTGCCTGATTTTTGCTGTCTGGTTGAGAAGGGAAAGAAGAGAGACATCTTCCTCTTCTGGCCATCATGTCCTTGCTATGGTCTTATTAGCCAGGCTGCTGAAAATGGAATCTTCTCCTTTGCTCATACATTGGTCATCTCTTCAGTACCATTTTCCTGTAGAAAAGGAGAAAAAGCCATGTGGGTGAGACACTCTTTACCTCCTCATCAATTTTTCAAATCTTGTGAGAAGGCCATGAAATAAAGAGTGTCTCCCCGTACCTATTTTCTGGTACTCTCTTCAGACTTTGACTTCTGCTAGTTGGGACAGCTGGAGGAGGAGGGAAGATGAAAAGGAAAAGCAAGAGAGAGAGGGCATCTTCCTCCCCCAGCCTGTCTTCTCCTTCTTGTTCTCCTATGAGTCTGTCCCTGACAAAGAAAGAATCCTCCCCTTGCCACCGTCTGCCTTCTCACATGCCTGTCATGTCTTGCTGGAGAGAGAGAGAGAGGAGAGATGTAAGCTCCTCCCTTCCTCCCTCCTGGTTGTCTTCTTGAAGCTGTCCTCTTGCTTGCTGGGCAAAGGACAGAGAGATGGTCTCATTTGGGCCTTGTCCTTTTCTCTGCTGTTTGGGATCACAGAGACAAAGAGGGATTTTACAGACTCCTGTCTTGCTTCTCAGGTGCAGGGGCCATCTCCTGATTCTCTCTCCTTCTGTTTTTGACATCACTGTAGTACAGTCCTGCTGGCTCGGTCCAGGGATAGAATGAGAGACTGAATGAGAAAGAATCTTTGTCTTCTAGCTGACTATCTCCTTGCTTTAATCCTATTTCCTAGACCCTGGAAAAGTTAAGGATTTTTTTCTCTTGCTAATAACTTGGTCATGTCATCTCTTTGCTGTAATTTTTCAGGAGAGAGGGATAAAGGAAGAGACAGAGAGAGATATGTTTGATAGACTATGTCTCACCTCTCAATTTCCTCCAATTTGGTAATAAGTTCCAAAAATAAGAGGGTTTACCCTATCGTTCTTTGGATACATTCTTCACAGTTATGTTTCTGCTAGCTGGTCCTGCTAGAGGTGGGGAAGAGGAAGGAGGAAAGACAGAGAGAGACAGAGAGAGAGAGACAGAGAGAGAGAGAGAGAGAGAGAGAGGGAGAGACAGAAGCTCTTCTCTATTTTCCTCCTTGTTTTCTTTGTGCAGCAGTAGTCTTCTTCTAGGGCCCAGGGAGAGAGAGAAGATCTCCTTTCTGTATTGTCCTTTGACCTTCTAGGTAGGATGAGGGAAGCAAACAGGTGCTCTATATATCCCTGTTCTGTTTGTCAATCCTAGTGGGGCATCTCCTGATTCTCTCTCTCTCTTCTGGTCATCCCTTTACTGTAGTCCTGTTGGCTTGGTGCATGGAGAGAAAGAGATAGAGGAGATAGAACCTTCCTCTTTTTTTAATGGTATTTTATTTTTTCCAATTACATGTAAAGGTGATTTTTTACATTCATTTTTTTTAACATTTAATACCATTTTATTTTTTCAAATTACATATAAAGATAGTTTTCAACGCTCATTTTTGTAAGATTTTGATTTCCAAATTTTTCTCCTTTCTTCCCTTCCTTTCCTCCTCCCCAAGATGGCAAGCAGTCTGATATAGGTTATATCACATTTTTTATTAGATTTTGAGTTCTAAATTTTTCTCTTTCCCTCCTTTCCTTCCCTCCTCCTAAAATAATAAACAATCATATATATGTTATATATTTGTAATAATGTAAAACATATTTCCACAATAGTTATGCATTGAAAGAAAAAAGAGAACAAAAGGAAAAATCTTTAAAAAAATAAAGAACGTGAAAATATTATGCTTTGATCTGCATTCAGACCCCATCAGTTCTTTCTTTGCATGTAGACAGCATTTTTCATCATGAGTCTTTTAAAATTGTTTTGGATCATTGTCTCGCTGAGAAAAGCTAAGTTAATCTTAGCTGATCATTACACAATGTTGCTCTTACTGTGTACAATGTCCTCCTGCTTCTTATTTCACTTTGTATCAGTTCATGTAAGTTTTTCCAAATTTTTCTGAGAGCATCCTGCTTGTCATTTCTGAAAACACAACAGTATTCCATTACAATCATGTATAACTTGTTTAGCCATTGCCCAACTGATAGGCATTCCTTCAATTTCCAATTTTTTGCCACCACTAAAAGAGCTGCTACAGATATTTTTGTACATCTATAGGTCTTTTTCCATTTTGTTTTTTATCTCTTTGGGACATAGACCTAATAGTGGTGTCACTTAGTCAAAGCATTTGTATGTATGATTTTATAGCCCTTTGGGCATAGTTCCAAATTGCTCTCTAGAATGGATGAATCAGCATACAACTTCACCAACTGTGCTTTAGTGTTTTAATTTTCACACATCCCCTCCAACATCTGCATTTTCCTTTTCTGTCACATAAGTCAATCTTACAGGTGTCTGGTGGTAGCTCAGTATTGTTTTAATTTGCATTTCTCTAATCCATAGAGATTTAGAGCATTTTTTTCATATGACTATAGATAGCTCCGATTACCTTGTTTGGAAACTGCCTATTCATATCCTTTGACCATTTATCAATAGAGGAATGGCTCTTATTTCTATAAATTTGACTCAGTTTTCTAAATATTTGAGAAATGAGGTCTCTATCAGAGAAACTTATAAGAATTTTTTTTCACAGTAATTATTACCAACTACATATTTCCCTCTATTCTGTTTTCCCCTTGTTTATCCCATCCTCTCTCTCCTTTCACCCTGTCCATTCTCAAAAGCATTTTGCTTTGGCCTTTTAACTCCCCCAATCTCCCCTCCTTTCTTCTATCAGCACCACTCCCCCAAATCTCTTATCCCATTCCCCTCCTACTTCCCGGTATGGTAAGACAGATTTCTATGCCCAAGTGAGTGTGTATGTTATTCCCTCTTTAAATCAATTCTGATGAGGGTAAGGTTCACATGTTTTCCCCTATCTCCTCCATCTTCTCCTCCACTGTAAAAACTCTTTTGCAGCTCTCTTATGTCAGATAATTTACCCCATTCTACCTCTCCCTTTCCCATTCTCCTAGTGCATTCTTCTTTCTTACCCCTTAATTTTGCTTTTTTAGATAATCATCCCATCATATTAAATTTGTACCTATGAACTCTATGTATATTCCTTCTAACTGCCCTAATAATGTGAAAGTTTTTAGGATTTACAAGTATTATTTTCCAATGTAAGAATGTAAAGTTTAACTTTATTGAATCCCTTATGATTTCTCTTTTCTGTTTACTTTTTTATGTGTCTTTTGAGTCTTGTATTTGAAAGTCATATTTTCTATTCAGCTCTGGTCTTTTCATCAGGAATGCTTAAAAGTCCTCTATTTCATTGAATATCCATTTTTTCCTTTGATAGATTCTACTCAGTTTTGCTGGGTAGGTGATTCTTGGTTGTCAACCTAGCTCTTTTGCCCTCCATATTATAATATTCAAAGCCCTCCAATCCATTAATGTAGCAACTGCTAAATCTTGTGTTATCCTGAGTGTGGCTCCTTGATATATGAATTGTTTCTTTTTGGTTGTTTAAAATATCTTCTCCTTGAGCTAGGAGCTCTGGAGTTTGGCTATAATATTTGTGGGAGTTTTCATTTTGGGATCTCTTTCAGGAGGTGATCAGTGGATACTTTCAATTTCTATTTTCCCCTCTGGTTCTAGAGCAGTGTTCCTTGATAATTCCTTTTTTTTTCCCTTATTAATTTATTTATTTTTAGTTTTCAACATTTGCTTCCACAAGATTCTGAGTTCCAAATTTTCTCCCCTTCTAGCCCCTCCCCCACCCCAAAACGGCATGCATTCTGAATACCCCTTCCCCTAATCTGCCTTCCCTTTTATCACCCCTCCCCCCTTCTCTTATCCCCTTCCCCTTCTGTTTTCCTATAGGGCAGGATAGATTTCTATACCCCATTGCCTGTATATCTTATTTCCCAGTTGCATGTAAAAACAATTTTTAACATTTGTTTTTAAGACTTTGGGTTCCAAATTTTTTCCCTTCCTCCCTCCCCACCCACCTTCATTGAAAAGGCAAGCAACTCGATACAGGTTATACATGTGCAGTTATGCAAAACACTTCCATAGTAGTCATGTTGTGAAAAACTAACTATATTTCCCTTAATCCTATCCCAACCCCCATTTATTCTATTCTCCCTTTTGATCCTGTCCCTCCTCAGAAGTGTTTGCTTCTGATTAGCCCCTCCCCCAATCTGCCCTCCCTTCTATCATCCCCCCACTCTCTTATACCCTTCCCCCCAATTTTCCTGTAGAGTAAGATAGATTTCCATACCCAATTGAGTGTATATATTATTCCCTCCTTCAACCAAATACGATGAGAGTAAGATTCACTCATTTCATCTCACCTTCCCCATCTTCCCCTCCATTGTAAAAGCTTATTCTTGCCTGTTTTATGTGAGATAATTTACCCCATTCTACCTCTCCCTTTCTCCTTCTCCCAATAAATCCTCTCTTACCCCTTAATTTTATTTTTTAGATATCACCCCTTCATCTTCAACTCACCCTGTGCCCTCTATTTTTTATTCCCTCCCACTACCCTAATACTGACAAAGGTCTCATGAGTTACAAATACCATCTTTCCATGTAGAAATATAAACAGTTCAACTTTAATAAGTCCCTTAAGATTTCTCTTTCCTGTTTACCTTTTCATGCTTCTCTTGAGTCTTGTATTTGAAGGTCAAATTTTCTATTCAGCTCTGGTCTTTTCATCAAGAATGCTTGAAAGTCCTCAATTTCACTAAATGTCCATTTATTCCCCTGAAGCATTATACTCAGTTTTGCTGGGCAGGTGATTCTTGGTTGTAACCCTATCTCCTTTGACCTCTGGAATATAATATTCCAAGCCCTCTGGTTCCTTAATGTAGAAACTGCTAAATTTTGTGTTATCCTGATTGTGTTTCCACAATA
Source organism: Vombatus ursinus (assembly GCF_900497805.2). Lineage (NCBI taxonomy): Eukaryota > Metazoa > Chordata > Mammalia > Diprotodontia > Vombatidae > Vombatus > Vombatus ursinus. Next base: position 325,366 of record NW_020954597.1, on the reverse strand, counting down.
CTTGAATTGTTTTTTTCTGGCTGCTTGCAATATTTTCTCCTTGATCTGGGAACTCTGGAATTTGACTATAATATTGAATTCTTTCCAGTTTAATAAAAGTGAATTCTTTCCATTTCTATTTTACCCTCTGGTTCTAGAATATCAGGGTAGTTTTCTTTGATAATTTCTTGAAAGATGATGTGTAGGCTCTTTTTTTTTTTTAATCATAGCTTTCAGGTAGTACGATAATTTTTAAATGATCTCTCCTGGATCTATTTTCCGGATCAGTTTTTTTCCGATGAGATATTTCACACTGTCTTCTATTTTTTCATTCTTTTGGTTTTGTTTTACAATGTCTTGATTTCTCATAAAGTCATTAGCTTCCATTCGATCCATTCTAATTTTTAAGGAAGTGTTTTCTTCAATGAATTTTTGGACTTCCTTTTCCATTTGTCCAATTCTTCTCCTCATTCGCTTTTTAGACCTCTCTTGCCATTTGCGTTAGTCTATTTTTTAAGGTATTATTTTCTTCAGTATTTTTTGGGTCCCCTTTTGCAAGCTGTTGACTTGTTTTTCATGATTTTCTTGCATCACTCTTATTTCTCTTCCCAGTTTTTCCTCTCCTCCTCTTACGTGCTTCTCAAAATCCTTCCAAGAGGACTTTTTGGCCTTGAGACCAATTCATATTCCTCTTTGAGGCTTCGAATGTAGGCATTTTGACATTGTTGTCCTCTTCCGAGTTTGTGTTTTGAGCTTCCCAGTCACCATAGTAGTGGCACTGCTTTTTCTTGCTCATTTTCCAGCTTATTTCATGATTTTTAAAGTTGAGCTCTACTCCTGGGATGGGGGGGGCACTATCCTAAGCTTCTTGCACTGGGGGCAACAGATCTGATCATTGGCTTTCTGTGCTGGGGCCTCCAGGGATGGTTGCTTGTCAACTATGCTGGGGTGGCCTGGCCCAGTCATGCTTGTTGTGCCCTGGGTTCTGGGGGCAGGTGGGAAGTTTGTCTGTTGCACTGGGGCTGGAGGCATTACAGCTGTCCTGCTGTGCTAACAGCCTGCTCAGTCAGTACCACAGGGCCACGGTTGCTGTGGCTAGGAGCCTCCTGCTGGCTTGCTGTGACACTGCCCGTACTGGCCTGTGCTCCTCCCTTTTACCCAAGAGAGACAGAGCTTTCCTGCAGTGCTTCTAAATTATCTTGAGTTGGAAAATTGTTTCTTTTTATGGGTTCTGTCACTCAAGAATTTGTTTAGAGGCTTGATTTAATGTTGTTTTGAAGGTGACTGGTGATAGGCCAGGAAACTTCCTGGCTTTTTTTCTGCCTTCTCTGAGAATCTTCCTCTTCCAGATGGTTATCTTCTTGCTGTGGTCCTACTGCTCAGACCATAGAAAAGGGAAAGAGTCTTCTCTCTTGCTCACCCATTGGTCATCTCTTTGCAGGAGAGAGGGAGAGATAGAGATATTTGAGAGACTCTAACACACCTGATAATTTACTCCAGTCTAGTTACAAGACCCAGAAATAAAAAGAGTCTTCCCATACTTGTCTTCTGGAAGTCTCTTCATAGTCAGGCTTCTGCTAGACGGGCCTGCTGTGTGGGTGAAAGAGAAAGGAAGAAGAAAAGGAAAAGAAAGAAAAAGATGAAGAGAAAGAAAAGAAGGGGAGGGAGAGAGAAGGAGGGAATCTTCCTCTTACAGCCTGTTTTCTCCTTGCTATAGTCTTATTAGCGTGACTTGGGAGAAGAAAATCTTCTCCTTTGCTAATATACTGGTCATCTCTTCGGTATAGTTTTCTGGTAGAAAAGGAGAAGAGATATGGGTGAAAGACTCTTTACCTCCTGATCAATTTTTCATTTCTGGTGACAAGGCCAAGAAATAAAGAGTGTCTCCCCATACCTCTTTTCTGGTATTTTCTTCAGACTCTGGCTTCTGCTAGGTAGGGTGGCTGGAGGTGGGGGAAAAGGAAGAGAGAATCTTCCTCTTCCAGCCCATCTTCTTCTTGCTGTTTTCCTATTGGTCTGACTCTGAAAAAGAGAAAGTCTTCTCCTTGCTCCCTTCCCCCATACTCACATGCTGGTCATGTCTTTGCTGGAGACAGAGAGAGAGAGAGAGAGAGAGAGAGAGAGAGAGAGAGAGAGAGAGAGAGAGAGAGAGAGAGGGATTTTTCTCTTCCAGCCCTTCATCTCCTTGCTTTAGTCCTATTGGCCAGACCCTGGAAAAGAGAGTCTTCTCTCTTGCTAACACATTGGTCATCGGTTTGCTGTAATTTTCAGGAAAAAGGGATAAAAGAAGAGAGAGAGGCACAGTGATATGTTTGAGAGACTCTGTCCCACCTCATAAATTCCTTTAATTTGGTGACAAGGCCCAGAAATAAAGAGGGCTTCTCCATACCTGTTTTCTGGTACTCTCTTCAGAGTCAGGCTTCTGGTAGCTGGGCCTGCTGGGGCTGGGGAAGAGGAAGGGAGAGAGAGAGAGAGAGACAGAGAGAGAGAGAGAATATGAATCTTCTTCTTCCTGCCCATCATCTGCTTGCTGTAGTCCTACTGGCCTAAGTCAGGAAAAGAGAATCTTCTCCATTGCTCATACATTGGTCTTCTCTTTGCTATAGTTTTGTGGGAGAGAAGGAAAAAGAGAGATATGGGTGAGAGACTCTTTACCTCTTCATCAATTCCTCCAATCTTGTGACAAGGCCAAGAAAGAAAGAAGGTCTTCCCATACCTGTGTTCTGGTATTCTTCAGAATCTGGCTTCTGCTAGCTGGATTTGGTGGAGAGGAAGGAAGAGGAAAAGGAAGACAAAGAGAGACCTTGAAAAAGAGAGAATCTTCCTCTTGCTTCCCTCCCCCTTCTCACATGCTGGTCTTGTCTTTGCTGGAGAGAGAAAGGAAAGAGGTGTAAGCTCCTCTCTTCTTCCCTCCTGGTTGTGTTCTTGAAGCTGCTCTCTTGTTTCCTGGGCCTCGGACACAGAGATGGTCTCATTTGGGTCTTGTCCTTTTCTCTGCTGTTTGGAATCCAGGAGACAAAGAGGGGCTTTGCCAACCCCTGTCCTATTTGTCAGGCTCAGGGGGGCATCTCTCGATTCTCTGTTTTGGACGTCACTTTACTACAGTCCTGCTGGCTGGCTCCAGGGAGAGAACGAGAGAGAACCTTCCTGTTCTTGGTTATCTCCTTGCTGTGGTCCCATTGGTTTGACCCTGGAAAAGAGACTGTCTTCCCCCTAGTTCTCCTCCCTCATACTTACACTGTAGTCATCTCCTTGCTGGAGAGAGAGAGAGAGGAAAAATAAGCTCCTCTCTACCTCCCTCCTGGTTGTCTTGTTGCAGAAGGTCTCCTTCTGTTCTTGTCCTTGGACCTGCTGCCTGGGATCAGAGAAACAAAGAGGAACCATATGTACCCCTGTCCTGGTTTTCAGGCCCAGGGGGGCATCTCTTGATTCTCTTTCTTTTCTGGACTTCTTGTTGGTGGCTGGGGAGAGGGAGAGAGGGACAGGGGGAGGGGCAGGGGGAAAGTAAGTGAGAAAATATCTCCTACCTCCAGCTGGTTATTCCTATTGGCTGGACCCTGGAAAGGAGAAAGAGTCATCTCCCTTGGTCATACATTGGTCATTACTTTGTCGCAGTTTTGCTGAAGAGAGGGGCAGATAGAGACATAGGAGAGAGACTCTATCCCAACTCATAATTCCTTCTAATTTGATGAGAGGGCCCAAAAATCAAAAGGGTCACTCTGTAATTTTCTTTTGTTACTCTTTTCACAGTTATGCTTCTGGTAGCTGTGCCTGCTGGGAGGGGGGAAGAAGAAGAGGAAGAGAGAGAGAGAGAATCTTCTTTTTCCTGCCTGTTATCTCCTTTATTAGCATTTTTTTGACCTGATCCTGAAAGAGAGAAAGTATCTTCTCCCTTTTTCACACAGTGGTCAACTCTTCACTGGAGTTTTGTGGGAGAGATGAAGAGATATTGGTAAGAGTCTCTGTCTCACCTCATAATCTCCTCCAATCTGTTGGCAGGGCCTTGAAATAAAGAGGGCCTCCCCATATCTTTCTTCTGGTCCTCTTCAGTCAGGCTTCTGTTAGTTGGGTCTGCCAAGGAAGGGGAAGATTAAGAGGAAGAGAAAGAGAGGGCGAGAGGGAGAGAGAAAGACAAAAAGAGAGAGAATATTTGTCTTACAGACCGTTACTATGGTCCTACTGGCCTGACCGTGGAAAAGAGAGAGTCTTCTCTCTTGCTCACACATTGGTCACCTCTTTGCTAGTTTTGTGGGAGAGTAGGAGAAAGAGATATGGGTGAGAAACACTGTCCCACCTCATCATTTCCTTCAATCAGGTGACAAGGCCCAGAAATAAAAAGAGTCTCCCAATACCTCTCTTCTGGTATTCTCTTCACAGTTAGTCTTCTGCTACCTGGGCCTGCTGGGCAGGGGGAAGAGAAGGAGGAGGAGGAGGAAGAGGAGAGAGAGAGAGAGAGAGAGAGAGAGAGAGAGAGAGAGAGAGAGAGAGAGAGAGAGAGAGAGAGAGAATCCTCCTCTTTCAGTTTGTCATGTCCTATTGCTCTGACCCAGAAAAAGAGAATCTTCTCCCTTGCTCATACATTGGCCATCTGTTTGCTATAGTTTCGGGGAAGAGAAGGAGAAAGAGATATGGATGAGATACTCTTTACCACCTGGTCAATTCCTTTAATCTGGTGACAAGGCCCAGAAATAAGGAGGGTCTCTCCGTACCTGTTTTCTGGTACTCTCTTCACAATCAGGCTTCCGCTAGCTGGGCTGGCAAGAGGGAGGGAAGAGGAAGATGAAAAGAGAGAGGGAGAGAGGGAGAGAATGAATGAATATGAATCTTCTTCTTTCCATCTCCTCCTTGCTGTTCTCCTATTGGTCTGACCCTGAAAAAGAGAGAACCTTCCCCTTGCTTTCCTCCCACTTCACACATGCTGGTCCTGTCTTTGCTGGGGAGGGAGGGAGAGAGAGGGAGAGAGGAGAGAGAGGGAGAGAGACAGAGAGAGGGAGAGAGAGAGAGAGAGAG
>NW_020954597.1:278375-320277 GCF_900497805.2 Vombatus ursinus | reverse complement strand
GAGAGAGAGAGAGAGAGAGAGAGAGAGAGAGAGAGAGAGAGAGAGGAGAGAGAATGAGAATGAGAATGAGAATCCTCCTCTTCTAGCATGTTGTCTCCTTGCTATGGTCCTTTGAGCTGGACCCTGGAAAAGAGAAAGAGTCTTCTGCCTTGCCCACACACTGATCATCTCTTTGCTGTAGTTTTGTGGGAATGAGGGAGAGAAAGATATGGGTGAAAGATTCTGTCCCATCTCATCATTTCCTCCAATCAGGTGACAAGGCCCACAAATAAAGAGAGTCTCCCCAGATCTGTCTTCTGGTACTCTCTTTACTCTCTTCATAATCAGGCTTCTGCTAGCTGGTCCTGTAGGGGTGGGCAAGAGGAAGAGGGGGAGGGGGAAGTGGAGAGGGAGAGAGAGAGAGAATATCTTCCTCTTCTCACCATTCGTGTCCTTGCTGTGGTCCTTGAAAAGATAGTCTTCTCCTTTAGTCACACATTGGTCATCTCTTTCGGGAGAGAGGGGCTGGGGGTGGAGGGTGAGGGAGAGAATGAGAATGAGAATAAGAATATCTTTGTCTTCTACCTGATCATCTCCTTGCTGTGATCCTATTGGCCAGATCCTGGAAAAGAGAAACAATCTTTTCCCTTGCTCACACATCGGTCATCTCTTTGCTGTAGTTTTGTGGGAGAGAGATGGAGAAAGGGAGAGGGAGAGGGAGAAGGAGAGGGAGAGGGAGAGGGAGAGGGAGAGGGAGAGAGATATGAGTGCGAGACTCTTTCCCCCCTCATAATTTCCTTCAATCTGTTGACAAGGTCCAGAAATAAAGAGGGTTTCCCCATTCCTGCCTTCTGGTACTCTCCTCTCAGTAAGACTTCTGCTAGCTGAGCCTGCCAGTGGGGAGAAGAGGAATTGACAGAGACAGAGAGAGACGGGGTAGACAAAACAGATAGAGACACAGAGAGATTCTCTCTCCTCCTTTCCAACTGGTTGTTTCCCTGCAGCAGTCTTGATAGCTGGGTCCAGGGAAACAATGAATTGTTCTCTAACCATCCCTTTCTTTTGGGCAGACCAAGGTTGAAAGATATCTCCGTTACTTTTGTCGTGGCCCGGGCAGGCCCAGTTCAGCTTAGGAAGAGCCCACCTGGGGGGCACGGGTAAGACAGCAATCGCAGAGAGAGAGTATGAGTCTCCCCAATCCCATAGCTTGTAGTCATTTCTATTCCTTGGATCTTGTGGCAAGGTGCAGGAAGAAAGAGTCTCACTGCTACCTCTCCTCTGGCTGTCTTCTGGATACCAGGGTTCTAGGGAGGGGGAGAGAGAAGTGCTCCCTCTTACCTCCCCACTGGTTGTATCTAGTAAAAGAGACAGAGACAGTTTTCTTCCTTGTCTTCTTGTCTCCTCTTGGGCCTGCTGGCTGGGTTCAGGGAAAGAAAGGGTTAACACTCACCCCTGTTCTGCTGGTCAGGCCCAGGAGGGGTGCTGATTCCCCATCTCTTTTCTAGACATCTCCTTACTGTAGTCTTGTTTTCTGGGTCCAGGGGAAGAGGGAGATGGGGAGAGAGAGTGTCTCCTTTTCCCTTCTGGTCATCTCATTGCAGTGATCCTACTGGCCTGACTGGAAAAGAGAAAGCAAGCCTTCCCTCTCACCCTTCACCTTCACCCCAACTGTTCATCTCTTTTCCGTGGTTCTACTGACCTTACAGAGAGAGGCAGGGAGAAGCAGAGGGAGAGGGAGAGAGGATCATCACTTTCTCTGTCATTCTGTTGGCTAGGCCCAGGGAAAATTGTTTTCTTTCCCTCAGCTCTTCATCTTCTTGCTGTGGTCCCCCTGAGCTTAGTCTGGAAAGCAGAAAAAGAAAGAATCTCTTTCCTCTACCCTCAATCCCACCCTCTGCCTCCAGTCCAAGTGTTCACTTCTTAGCTATGGTCCTGCTGGCCTGGCGCTGGGAGAGAGAGAGAGGTTCTTACTCCCCCTCTCTGTTTTTCAGAATTGTTTCTAATCTGAACTTAAAACACCCAAAATAAGGATGGATTCTATATGAAATCATGAACCCCAATTTCACACTGCTTGATTTAAAAAATATAATAAATTCCATGTTACTTTCAAAACTGTACTAGTCTGATTACTTTTTAACTTCCTTCTTTTCTGTTCATTTAAAAATGTTTCAATGCTCCTTTTGATTTGGCATTACTATTGCTAACCCCACTGACCCCCAACTCTCCTTGCTAAATAAAGACCAAAATTTAAAAAAAAATCTTTCATCAAATAAACATAATGAATGAAATAAAATGAATCCACATAGTACCCCCCATATCTACCTGTCCTTTCCTCAGTCTCTAATATATCCTTTCTTTTTACTCTTCCTTGTTTTTTTTTTTAACCTTCATTTGTATCTCTAATAATAACAATTTACATGGTGCTGTAAGACCTGCATAGTGCTTTATATATTAACTGTTTCCCAACTCCCCCCGCAATAACCTTGTAAGCAAGGTGCTACTATTATCCTCATTTTACAGCTAAGAAAGTTGAGGCATGGAGAGATTAAATGTCTTCTCCAGAGTCACACAGATAACATCTGAGGTAGGATTTAAAGTTAGGTCTTCAAATTTTGCTTGCATGCATATATATTTATGCCTTTTTCCCTAACTTGTCCCTCATTCTATCGATCTACCCTTCCTCTGGTTCCTCCCTCCCTCCCTCCTTCCCTCTGCAGGTCTCTAAAACCATACATATCTCGTCTTCTAGGTCTTTCCTTTTATCTATCTCACCCTCTCTTGGTCTCTCCAACCACAAACCTGATTTTATGATTCTCTGAAGCATCTGTTTCTCACAGTCTATGTTTCTCCATTCATTCATCAATAACTGTCTAGGTCTCTCCATTTATTCTACCCTCACTGTATGGTTGTTGTCCTTTGTTCTCAAAGAGGACCAAAATGATGTTACAATGTTGGAGTCAAGGTACAGTGTGTCCCACTGTGACTGATCAGACCAAAACAAGCTCGGAAGGCTCCACTACAGGTCAGGCACAAATAGTCCATATGAATATTTGGAGTGGTTATGTCTCTAAATTTGTGCATCTCACATTTCTTTTGAGCTACTGCAATTCTGCTTTGCTCGTAGAGCACAACGCCTTCTTTGATGTGGGCATGCCATGCTGGGTGCTCCCTAACCAGTGTCTCCCACGTCACGTAATTAATTCCTTCACAGTGTCCTTGTATTGCTTCTTCTGAAGCAATGGTGATGTGAGCACCGTCTTTGTGTGCGTTTTCCATAAAATAGTTTTTTTTTAGGCAAAGATACATTTGGCATTCAAACAATACGTCCAGTCCATCAGAGTTGTGCTCTCAGCAGTAGAGTTTGAATGCTTGGCAGTTTAGCTTGAGAAGGGATCTCAGTATCCAGTACCTTATCTTGCTGGGTGATCTTCAGAATCTTCCTAAGACAATTCAAATGGAAGCGATTCATTTTCCTGCCATAGCGCTGGTAGACTCTCTAGGTTTCATAGGCATAAAACAATGAGGTCAGCATAATGGCTTTGTAGACCTTCATGGGAGCAAGCACACAGCCATTGGTGACTGGGAAAGCTCGAGAGCATCATCCATTATCCAGAACCCAGGCAAGCATGCCGTCACAAAATTGACGTACAATACTGATGAACTTCTCCGAGTAAACAAATTTTGCCATAATTTTCCATAAGCACTTACAACTGACAGTCTCAAAGGCTTTGGTCAGATCGAACATTGTGTACAGACCTCTGTTTTGCTCCTGGCATTTCTCCTGAAGTTGTCAGGCAGCAAACATCATGTCAACCATTCCTCAGTCCTTTCTGAAACCACATTGGATCTCAGGTAGATGACCATCTTCCAGGTGAAGGATCAACCTAATAAGGAGGACTTTAGCAAGAATCTTGCCAGCAATGACTAAGAGAGAGACCCCTTTGTGATTGTCACAGGGCAATCTATTTCCTTTACCTTTATAAAGATGGACAATGGAGGCAACCTTGAACTCCTGGGGGATAATCTCCTCTTGCCATAGAACTCGGAAAATTTCAGTCAGCATTTGAATGAGCAGTCCCTTGCCTTGAAAATCTAAGCTGCACTAGAATCAGCACCAAGCACTTTGCCACATGAGAGGATTTGAATGGCATTCAAAACTTCCTCAGTTGGAAATTTGTCTAGAGGATTGACTTCAATGTGAGGTAGACAGTTAATGGCTTCAGCATCGATTGATGACAGTCTGTTGAGAACACTATGGAAATGTTCAGCCCATTTCTCCAGGATCATGTCCTTATCACTAATCAATGTGGCTCCCTCAGCACTGAGTAGTTGACATGCACCACAGGTCTCTGGCCCATAAATAGCCTTCAGAGCATCATAAAAGTGTTTTGGATTGTTACTATCAGTGTTTAACTGAATTTCACCTGCCTTCTTACTGAGCCAAGAATCCTGCATCTCTCTAAGCTTCTCTTGCACTTTACTTCTGATGGAATTAAACACGGCCTCCTTAGAGCCAAATGAATTATCATGCTGGTAAACCCTGTGGAGTTCTTCTTTTTCATTTAGCAGCTTCTGAATTTCCCCACCATTTTTGTCAAACCGGTCCTGATGTTTGTGAGTGTTCTGACCCAGATGAGTAAACGCAGTTCTGTACACCAGAACTCTGAAAGCTGTCCACTCCTTTTCTGCTCCACTGTTGCCAACAGTATGTTGGCTCAGCTTTCCCTCCAAGTTAGCAATGAACTGTTCCCACTCAGAGAAGTGCTCTAATCTGTTGACATTAAGCCTTCTGGTAGTTGTCTTTCCTTGAGGTCACCGATTGTGTCGAATGTGAATATTTAGCTTGGAAAGGATAAGTCTATGATCAGTCCAGCACTCTGTGTCACACACATCACCTTCATCACTCTCACATCCTGTTTGTCTCTTCTCCTTACGATGACGTCTATTAAACACCAATGTTTGCTGTGAGGGTGCATCCATGAAGATTTATTGAATTTAGGCAAATGAAAGATAGTGTTGGCAATGAGAAGGGCATGAGACGCACAAGTCTTCAGTAGTAAGTGACCATTGCTGTTACTGTTTCTGCCATTCCTCACAAGGACTCCCTGCCATGTCTGGTAGCCTGTGCCTACTCTTGCATTAAAGTCACCCAGAATTATAAGCTTGTCCTCTTTCAGCACATTGATAATAAGGGGCTACAGGTCTCATAAAATTTTTCTTTGACCTCATCATGCACTGATGATGGTGGCATGGCACGTTCCTGCAAGTGGCAATCACATTGTCATGAGCCTGTTGTTCACTCTTTTTGGTAGTCATACAAGCTTGTTGACTAGATTACTTTTGATTGCAAAACTTACACTAGCTTCACAGCACTCCCCTTCACTGTGGCCACTCCAGAAAAACTTGTGTCCAGCTCTGACTTCAGTAAGCTGGCCTTTATTTGCCAGCTTTGTTTCACTCAGGGCTGCTATTTGGATGTGATAACTTCTGAGTTCTCTCGAAACAAGAGCTATTCATCTTTCAAGTATACTGGATTTCATGTGGTCCATAAGCATGTGCACATTCATGTATTGATGGTGAGTGGAATAATCTTTACAGAAGTTTTTGCATTTTTCTTGTGTTTCTACTGCAGGGTGGGATCCCCTGTCTGCCTCAGGAAGAAGGCCAGGGTTGGGCAAAGCAGACAATTTTTAGGGCACCTTTTCTAGTCTCTTCCTCCACACCAGTTGATGAGCAGTGTGGTCTTTCAAAGACTTCTGAGACATTCAGCTAAATCCCACTGCTGCTTCCACTGAGAAGACAATCCTATGGCCGGGGCTGCCTATGTGCAGGGTTGTAACTACAGTTCTCAGTATACCTGCACCTGCTGTTTCGTCACTTGCCTGTCACCACAGGATTTTGATATAGGTAAAATGGCAAAATGATATGGGCGACGTCTTTTAATTTGTGCATAAATTGGATTTAAGCGAGGCAGAGTTGAACGAAGTTGTTGGCCTCCTTCTCTTGTCCAGAGTCATCACAGTCCAGTGGCAAGACAAAGTCAGTATGACTGGTGATAGTTTGGGATGCAATGAATGACCTTGGTGTCTTTGATGTCTAACCAAGCTCTAAGTGCTCCACAGCGCCTCCTTCAGCCGCCTTCATGGCCATTGGAACAAACTGTTCTCATCCACCCATTCCACCAGAGGAAGTCTTCACCCCCCCCCCCCACCCCCCCAAAGGGTTTGAGACCCCTCAACCTGGTTTAGCCCATCAACTGAAATGGTTTACTGGGGTATGGCTACTGCATATGCTACAGCTTCTTGGAGCCACAGGTGAGAGTCGGGTGGATCAGGTAGACACCAAAGGTGAAAAGGGCTTGGCTGTCCTCACACCAGAGGTAGTAGTCCTCCCTGAACACACTCTATTACCTTCCTCCCCCCACCCCCACTGTATAAATTTCATCAACACTCTAACACTATTGCTCACTATTGAAGTTTCTCCATTCATCCATCTCTCACCTTCTAAGTTCATACAACCATTCATTTCTACGTATCTCTCTAACTTGTCTTGATTCTTCTATTATTCACTGTCTACATCTCACTGTTTACATCTCCACATTCTTTCATCTGTTAGTGTTTAGATCTCTATAGCCATCCTTCCTTCTGTGTCTAGTTCTCTATAGATATCTAAATCTTCATGTCTACATCTCCCCAATCATCTAACTCTCTCCATCTAGTCCTCTCCATTCATCTGTCTTACTCAGACCAGCACTTTTCAACCATCCATCTCTCATGTTGTCTTTCTACTTACCTCTTTCACCTATTTCGCACAGGCTATTTTTCTCTATTAATCTATGCATAACTGTTTAGGTCTCTCTATTCACTCAATCTTCTCAGTATATATCTCATGAAAGCTTTATCCCTCATTAGTGAGGTGTCTCCATTCATCCATTTCTCAGGGCTTCAGTCATTCTCACCATCTAATTCTTGTTGTTTACATCTCTCTAACCATTTCACTCTTCCCACTTATTTCTTGCCCTTTATCCATCTCTCAGTGACTAGGTCTTCATGACCATCCATTTCTCACTTTTTAAGCCTCTCCATTCATTCCATTGTTTCCACTCATAATTTAGGGAAGGTAGGTGGCACAGTGGATAAAGTGTTGGGCCTGAAGTCAGGCAGACTCATCTTTCTGAGTTCAAATCTGACCTCAGACATTTACTAGCTGTGTAACCCTGGGCAAGTCAACTTAACCCTGTTCGCCTGAGTTCCTCATCTGTAAAATGAACTAGAGAAAGAAATGGCAAACCACTCTAGTATCTTTGCAAAGAAAACCCCGAATGGGGTCACAAAGAGTTGGACACAACTGAAATGACTGAACAACAACATTCATCTACCTCTCATTGTCTGGGTCTTTTCATTCAGTCCCCTCTCAGTGTCTGTCTCCTTAGCCTTCCAACTCTCCCTATCACTTCTTCTCCATTCATTCATCTGACCCAGTCTCTTCAACTATCCACCCTCCATATTAGTGATCTCTTCCATTCATCCTTCTATCCATTCATCCCTCGTACCCTCTCTGGTTCTCTACATTCAACCACATCTCACCATGTCTCTCCAACTATCTTTCTTTGTTTCCCTAAGTTTTCCATGCACACATCTCTCCCTGCATTGATCTCTTCAACCATTCTCTCAAATTACAGGCCTCTCCAATAATCCATCTCACCTTGACCTGGTGTTTTCATTCATCCATCTCTCCCTGTACAGGTTTCTTTACATGTCTTCCCATCTTTTTTTTTGTCTCCACTCATCCATTTTCCCCTGTTTAAGTGTTTACAACCTTCAATTTCTCACTTTCTAGGTCTCTTAATTCATCTACTTCTCACTGTCCACATGTTTTCATTCAGCCACCTCTCAGAACCTAGGTCTCTCTAGTCTTCCAAGTCTCCCTATCAATTCCCTTCCATTTATCTGTCTTACCCTGACCTGCTCTCTTCATCCATTCATCCTTCATGTTAAAAGTCTCTCAATTCAGCCCTTTCTCCATTTATCCATCACATCCTCTATGGGTGTGAAGGATAAATCCACATCTCACTGTCTATATCACTCTAACTATCCTTCTCTGTTTCTCTAAGCTTTTCTATTTAGATATTTCTCCATGTCTTGGTATCTTCAGCCATCCTCTCCAATTATTTGTTGTTGTTCTTCAGTCATTTCTGATTCTTCATAATCCCATGGACCATACTGTCCGTGGGATTTTCTTGGCAAGGATACTGGAGTGGTTTGCCATTTCCTTCTCTACTGGGTTGTGGCAAACAGAGGTTAAGTGACTTGCCCAGGATCACACAGCTAGTGTCTAAGGCTGAATTTGAACTCAGGTCTACCTGACTCCAGGCCCAGTGCTCTATTCACTGAGCATCCTAGCTGCCTCTGTTATAGGCCTTTCCAATAATTCTTCTCACCTAGACCTAGTGTGTCCATTCATTCGTCTCTGTATTGGTCTCTGCCACCATGCATCTCTCCTTATCTTCATCCTTCCCTTCATCCATCTCTCTCTGTCTCTTTCTAACCATAAATATCTCACCTTTTCAGTCTCTCCTAATCATCCATTTCATTTCTCACAGGCTATGATTCTTATTAGTCCAAGCATAAGTGTTTAGGTCTTTCCACTCATTCAGTCTTCTCAATACACATCTCATGAAAGCTCCATACCTTACTAGAGAAGTATCTCCATTTACCCACTTCTCGGTGTCTCATTCTCTCTAACCATCCAAATCTTCCCATTTATTTCTCTCTGTTCATCCATCTCTCACTTTCTATGTTTTCACCACCATCTAATTCTCGCTTTTTAGGTCTCCCCATTTAACCACTTCTCACTGTCTGGATCTCTACATTCATCCATTTCTTACTGTCTAGGATGTCTTTCCATTCAGTCACCTCTCAATGTCTAGGTCTCTCTTGTCTTCCAACTCTACCTAGCAATTCCTCTCCATTTAGCCATCTTACCCTGAGCAAGACTCTTGAATTATCTGTCTTCCATGTTAAAGGTCTCCACATGCATCCCTCTTTCCATTCATCCATCACACCTTTTATGGATCTCTGCAACAATCCACATCTCACTATGTCTTTCCAGCCATCTTTTTCTGTTTGCCCAGGTTTCTCTCTTTCCACCATTTTTCCTGCCTTGATCTTTTCAATCCTCTTCTCAATTTACATGCCTTTTCACCAATCCCTCCCACCCTGATATGAGGTGTCCATTCATCTGCTTCTCTTCGTATAGGTGATCACAACCATTCACCTCTCCTATTCTTGGTCTTTTCTCTCATTTATTTCTCACTCTCTACCACTCTCTAACCATAAATATCTCACTTTTTCAGTATCTCCAAATCACTCATTTCTCACAGGCTATGTTCCTCTATTAATCCATCCATAACTGTTAGATCTCTGCATACAACCAGCCCTTTCAGTATAAATCTCACGAATGCTCCACACATCAGTAGTTAGGTCTCCACATTCATTCATCTCTCAGGGTCTTGGTTGCTTGAGCCAACCAAGTCTCACTATCTACATTTCTCTCACCGTCCAATTCTTCCCATATAGTTCTCTCCATTCATCCAACTTTCAATTTCTTGTTCTTCATAACCATGTATTTCTTACTTTATAGGTCTCTCCATTTATTAACCTCTCACTCTCCAGGTTTCTCTTGCAATCCAATCTAACACACAGTACGTGTCTTCAACCATTCATCTATCATGTTATCTTACAGGTCTCTCCAATTACATTGCCCTCCATTCATGCTTCTCATCCTCTCTAGGTCTATCCCCACCATTCATCTCCCTGACTTTTGGTATCTGTATTCATCTACATCTTCCTTTACTGGACTCCACAATCACACATCACTCTTTTCCTGTGTCTTTCAAATCATCCACCATTCTCTCTCTTGATCTTGACCATCTCTCTTGACCATCTATATTTGACTATATTGCTCACTTCAAATCATCCATTTCTCACAATCTATTTCCTCCATTCAATCATCAGTGACTGTCTAGATCTCTCCATTTTTTAATCCCACTCCTATTCTGCATGTCTAATCGAAGCTATTTACTTCTCTCTATTGATCCATCCATTAGAGTGTAGGTCTGTCTAGCCATGCAATTCTCTACATTTCTACTTCTCTCCCACTATCCACATTATCTACATTCATCGAACTCTCATTGACTTTGGCTCTCTAACCATTCAACTTTTCCTCTCTATATCTCTCAAAACATCCCCATCATCCCATTTAGATCTTCTGCATTCATCTATCTCTCACTGCCTAGTTATTTCCCACTATTCACCTCTACTTATCTAGGTCCCTCCCTCCATTTAACTATTTCTCACTGTCTAGGTGTCTCCATATCTTCATTTCTGCCTCTCTAGGTACTTGGAACTTTCTATCTTGACTTACTTATTTCTCCATTCATATACTTCACAATATTTCATTCTCTCTCTTCATTTATCTGTCACTTTTAAGCTCTCTCTAACATTGCGACTCTCTTTCACTTGGGTCCTCCACTGACAGGTGTCTCAGTTGCTTGTTCTGTCCAAGCATGGTAATTTCTCCATTCACTGATCACTCATCTTCATGGTCTCACCAACTAGCGATCCCAGCCTGTGCTGATCTCTACATTTATCCATGTCTTCTTGCACATATTTCCACCACCCATCTTCTCTTTTATTCTCTGCATTAATGCATTTGCCTTTCTATGCATGTTCAAAATCATATCTCATTCTTTACCTGAGTCTTTCCATTCATCCATCTTTCATTCTCTTGATTTCCCCCACCAAAATATCTTAATTTTGTGCTTTACTCAAATCATCCATTTCCCAGAGTCTATATTCCTCCATTCATTCATCAGTGACAAAGTTTCTCCATTTATTTAATCACATCCAAATTCCATAATTCTAATAAATGCTTCAGAATCATTATTTATTTCATTCCATTGATCCATCTCTCAAGTAAGTCTTTCTAGCTATCCAAATCTCCCTCAACAATTCTCCAACTTTTCACATTCTCTTCATCCAACCATCTCACACAGTGAAGTGCTCTCTATTCATCAAACACTCACACTCTCTCTCTCTCGCACTCCCTCCATCTTTTCAACTATACACATCTTTCCATTTAGTTCTCAACGTTCATCAATTTCTCACAATCTTTCCAACCATTCGTCTCTACTTATCTAGGGTACACACTTCAATAAAACTATCACTAACTGTCTCAGTCTTTCCATGTTTACATTTATGCCTGACAAGGTCCTGTCAAACTTCTATTTATTTTTGTTTATGTTCCTACTATAAACCCAGAACAAAAGCCCATTTGGATACAGGGCTCTAATTACTGCTAGAAATCACCAATAAGCCCTGGCCCTGGATGCAGAGTTAGGGAGAGTCGCAGAGAGGAAAGCTTGCCAGCATTCTTTGAGATGTCACTTAACTACACCACAACCTTCACATTCTAATATCCACCAATAAGGAAAGGGTCCCATAACAATAGTCTTAGAGATTGGCAATAAATGAGTCATTACTTTTTATTTCATTCTTTCCATTCACTGATCTGTCACTCAGGATCTAACTTGCGTTAATAATCAACGGACCCCAAATTTTTGTATTTTTCCATCTTTCAGTGCACAACTTTCTTTATTAATCAGTGTCCATATGAGTCCATCCATCTACGTATTCTCATAAGTCACTAGCAAAAGATCTCTGTCTTTCTATATCAAACCAATGGCAAATACACTTGGAATTTTTCCATCTCTAACGGATTAGGCCTACCCAGACATTCACTGGTCCTTCCAAAGGACATTGACACTCCACTCAACCTCCAATCAGTGTTGAGGAAGTCCTGCGCACTCACACCTGCCTCATTTCGTCCTATTCCTCTTGTAAAAAATATGAATACTGTTTCACTATTCAGACGTGTCACAAAGTTTCATTGTATTCAATTCATTTATCTGTTCAAAGAATTCCACCTTACAAAAATGGGATATATTTATTAGATTATATATACACGTCTCTCACTCTATTGATAACTTTAAGAAACAAAGTCTACGACAATTGATTTCTCTGATCAACGACATGACAATATCAAATTTTCTACAAAGAAGTATTCATTAAAAATATTTGGACTCAAAATGTCTCTATCACTCCTTGCATACCTCGTCATAGTTTCATCACTTCTTCTCTTCATCAATCCGGTGACTACATGCTTTTCATCCATTCATTTCTAATTCACTAACTATGACAAAATGTGGATCACTTTGTCTGTGGCCTTTAATGTAGATTTCACAACACCTTCCAGTATAACTGTTTGAATACTTTCATCTCAATCACTGTAGGTTTATCTTCCTTTATGTAGATATCTCCATTCATCAGAAGAGCTCCAAGTGATTATTTCATACTAGAATCCAAGTTACAGGCAAGCTCAACCAAACCATTCACCTCTTCCTCTCTACAGCTTTCTAACTACCCACACGCTCTCCAGACTGCCTGTTCTGAGTCACTAGATTTACCAAACCATTCATCAATTCCTCTCGGGTCTGTTCCTTCCATTCAACCATCTATCTCAGTCCAGGTCTTTCCATCCCATCACCGCTGCCATGCTAACATTACATCCTAATGTATAGCGCCACATTCTCGTCATTCACATGTTTTCATTTCTTCCTTTCATAAAAATCTGAAGCACCTTTCTCGTACATTATGCTTCTCTTTTCCTTTGACTTTGTTCCCTCACATCTCTCACTCGATCCCTCCAGTCAGCCATCCAAGTCTCAGAGTCTTGACTTTGCCATTCATACAACTCCACCAATCCAAACTTCTCCAGGAACAAATCCATAGGCACTGCAGGTTAACTCTAAGCACCTATGGCTCTTCTGGCATCCCTCTCAACAGTGTCACCTCTCCCTCTCTGCACCCCTCCAGCTATGCCCACGGTCTCCAGACATCCAGCCATCCATTTCTCCACCACTAGCTCTACCCCACCTTCCAACCTCATCCTTTGCGGCCTGACCCTTCCACGGAACCTCTCCCTTCCTCTAACTCTCCGCATGCCTTCATCTCTGCCACTCTTGGGCCCTTCTGCCTTCCATCTTGCCTTCTTCTTCGCACCAAGCACCCTCCTTTCAGCCTGTGCCTGTCTCCATTCATCCCACTCTCAGTCTCACTTCTGCTCTAGTCCTCCATCTCCAAGCTTGACCATTCTTCAGCCCCACAAGCTGCCTTCTCTGTGTCTCTCCAAGCACCAACCTTTCTTTTTCTAGCCCTCTACTCCCAAACACCTCTCATTCTCTTAGACTCTCTGTCCAGACTGCTCTCTGGTTATCTCCATCTCTCTGGGAAGCCACCCCTGACTCAGTTCTCTTCCTACATTTCAGCTCTCAGGGACTACTGCTCTCCACGCAGCTTTGTCTCTCGTACTTCACCCACCTCTCCACTCATGACCATTTCACTATCAAATTGACTCTGCCTCTCCAAATCCCTCCAACTAGCCATTCTCTCAGCATTTTGGCATCTCTCCAAGATGAGGCTACCCAAAGGGTCATCTCTGCTTCCATGCGGCCCTCCCTCCATTCAATATGATCTAACCGTTGAGGGCTCCCCGCGGGTTCATTTCTGCCTCACTTCATCCTGGCCACCTTCCAGAAAACATGACTTCTCCTTCTGCCATTCAGACATCTCACATGGTGACATTCTTTCCCTTTCTTGTCCACTCACTCCACCAGGCCCTTCCATGCCACGTCCCTATTTCTTGGACGCTTCTCCAACCTGTCTCTCCTGTTTGTCCCTTCAGGGAACCGAGTGTGCAAATAGCTGGCTTTTCCCTTCCAGGGTCTCTAAAAGTCCCACCTTCTCCATGCACAATCTCCGTTCACTACAAGACATCTCTCAGTGTCTAGGCCTCTCCTTGCCTGCCGCTCTAACGCATCCCTTCTCTCTGTCTTCATCCCTCCCAGCTATCCACACACTCTCCATCCATCCATTTCTCACTCACTCCCTATGCCCAACCACTCATCTCCTCCTGCACTGCTGATCCTTCCATTCAGCCAGTGATCTCATCCTAGGTTTTCCATGCCTTCATCTCTGCCTTCCTGGGTCCTTTCTACCTTCTACCTCAGGTGCTCTATATTTCCACCTTGCTACAAATCACACGGTGGCTTACGGCCTTTGTTCTTCTTGTCAATCAAGCCTTCCCATACATCACTCCTCCCTCTTGCTTCTATTCTCTTCCTTCAGGACACTCAGTCCATTATGCCATTCACGCATACAATTTTCAGCCAGTTCAGCTCTCCATTCATCCAGTTCTAGCTTATGCTACGTCTCCATGCACAAATCTCCTTGGCATTACAACTGATTGCTCCATGCCTCTGCCCCTCCATGAAGGCATTTTTAGAAATTCACCTCTCCCTCCCTGTGTGCTTCTGACTACACACACACACACACACACACACACACATACACACACACACACCTTCTCCATGCATCCAGTTCTCACTCACTCCCTATGCCCAACCACTAATCACTTGCTCTCTGGGCTTCCTCTTCCATCTGGCCATCTCTTTTGGTCTCTCTCTTTCAATGCCTTCATCTCTGCCCCTCTTGCTCCTTTCTCCCTTCTATCTTACTTTCTTCAGGTCTCCACATTCAGGTCTTCCATAGCCATTCCTTCTCTCCCTTCCTTAAAATGTCCAAGAAACCTTATCTTACTAGAGACCTATCCCTTTGCTTAACCTCACTTTCAGAAGAGCTCTCCCTCTATCAGTTCATTCAGACATCCATTTCCCAGACAGCTGCTCTTCCCATTCGTCCATCCCTAACTCCATTGCTCCATACACACAACTCCCTTCACTACAATTCATCACTCCACGTCGATGACTCTCCCTACATCTGTCTCTCAATAGCACTTCACCTTTTCCCGTCGGCATCTTTCTGCCTATCCACTCCCTCTCCATCCATCCATTTCTCACTCACTCCATTTGCCAACCAGTCAATCGCTTCCTGCCTGGGCTTCCCCTCTGATGTGACCTCCACTTTGGGCCTCACTTTTGGGATGTTGTCATCTCTACCACCGTCAGGCTTTTCTACCATCTAGCTTAACTTACTTACGTTTCCACATTTACACGTCTCCAACTGCTCCATCCTTTCCCTCCAAGAAAACCTCAGTCTCCCTTTCTCTTACTTTCAACCACTCTTTTCCTTGGACTCTCCTCTCAAATGGTTCGCATGCTATTCTTTCCTTCGGGCATACAAGTCTCAGGACACTCGTAGCTCCATTCATTCATCTCTAAATTCCTCTGTTTCTCCACAGTCCTCTTTCTCTACACTTCATCCCTCAGTGTCCATGACTCCCCAGCTTCCTGTCACTACCAATTCACCTCTTCCTCTCTGCAGCTTTCTAACTATCTACATGCTCTGCAGACTGCCAGTTCTGAGTCACTAGCTCTATCAGACTATTTATCTCTTCCTCTAAGGTCTGCTCCTTCCTTTTAATTATCTGTCTCTCTCTTTCTAAGTGTTTTTATGCCTTTATTGCTATGTTTCTGTGTCCTTTTTCCACCATCATATATCACCTTCTTTTAGAGTTGAGATTCATCTCCTTTTCTACAAAATTCTAAAATCATACATTTTTCCTCATCTGAATCTTTTCATTCTCACATTTTTCATTCTCTTGGTCTCTCCCACTTGGGATATCTATCTTTCTCTCTCTGTTTAAACCCTCCATTTCTCATACTTCATGTTCCTCTATTCCTTCATCATTAGCTACCTTATTCTCCCCATTCATTCAATTGCACCCTCACATAATTCAGATCTAATCATTGCTCAGTAACCTACCATTTTCTCTCAGTGATCCTTCTCTCCATTCATCCATCTCTCTTGCAATTCACTTCTCTCTCTTTACTTTCCTGGAATTATCCATATTCTCTCTATTGATCCTCTCTTTTATTTGCTCTTCTCGATCATATATCCTGACTAATCTGGGCTGCTCCTTCCATTCTACTTAGTCTCACTTCTGCAGTCTTTTCATACCTTCATCCCTTCTACTTTAGAAGTACCATCCATATGTACTCTCCATCCATACATCTTTACCTTTATTGATCTTTCCATACCTACATTCCTTATTCTCTATGTGTCTCCTACAATTTCTTAACATCCACGTCTCTTCATTCAATTGTGTCTCACTATATATTTCTTATCAGTAATAAATAACTCACTATTATGGGCTCTCTCATCATCTATTTCTCCTTCTCTATGTCTCACTAATGAAGAGGTGGGGAATCTGTGGCCTTGAGGCCACATGTGATCCTCTAGCTCCTCATGTGCGGCCCTTTGACTGAATCCAAACTTCACAGAACAAATCCCCTCAATAAAAGGATTTGTTCAATAAACTTTGGACTAAGTCAAAAATCCTTACCCAAGGACCTAGAAGGCCACATGTGTCCTTGAGGCTGCAGGTTCCCTGCTCTAACCATTCATTTTTTTCCAATGTCCCCTCTATTAATACACATCTCACTGTCCAAAACACTCTACTCATAAAGCCATCACTTATATATCTCTCCATCCATCCAACTCTACTTTTCAAGGTGTCTACAATCCTACAAATTTCCTGAAGTCTCTCTACCCGTTCATCTTTGCCTTACAGTTTTCAGTATTCACCCATATACCACTGTCTAGGTCACTCCATTAATCCTTCTCTCAATTTGAGGTCTCTATAGCCATCCCTTTTTCTCCCTCTAGATGTCCCTCTAAACATTCATCTCACCTTAAGTTTCTGTTCATCTATCTCTCACTTTCTAGGTCTCCTGAGTGATTCATTTATCCCTTCCAAGGTCTCTCTATTCATCCACATCTCCCTAATTCTCTCCATAAATTTCTGCCTGAGTCTGTTCAATCATCTATTTCTCATGGTCTCTTCTCTCACTGTGTAATACTCTACAACCATACATCTCTCACTCTGTACCTCTCTCCAGTCATACATCTTTCACTTTCTTGGTCCCTCTCACCAGTCATTTCTTACTTTTCAGGTTTTTCTATTCATCCATATCTCTCTATTTTCAAGAAACCACGTCTGTCTCACAAGGTTTGACAATTCATTCAACTCTCCCTGACCCTTTTAGGGCTGTTCATTCATCCATGAGTTTCTGCATTGTTATCTATCCATCTCTCCACGATTGGGTGTCTGCAAGTATTCATACCTCACTCTGTAGGTCTCTCAAGTAATCCCAGTCTAGGTCCTTCCATTAATCCATCTCTCATTATCTAGGTCTCTTTAAATAATGCATCTCTCATAGTCTATCTCTCCATTCTTCCATCTCTACTAATCTTATCTCTGCATCCAATCATTTCTGTCTCTCTGGGTCTCTTCAACCATATATTTCTCCTTGACTAAATTTCTTCATTCATACATTTCTCAATGCACATCTCTCAACATACATGTTTAGGTTTTTTTCCAATTTTGCTCTTTTCTTTCTCTTATTCTTTCCATGTACACATTTCTCATTCTCTTGTTCTCTGCAAGCATTCAACACTCACTCTGTAAATTTCTCCATTTATCTATCTCTCATTGTCTGAGTCTCTCCAAGCATTCATCTCTACTTGTTTAGGCCTCTTTAATCAATCGTTTCTATCTACAAACATCTATCTCTCATTATCTATGCTTCTCCATTCATACATGTATCATTGTGTAAATCTCTCCAGCTGTACATCTTTTACTCTGTATGTCTCTCCAACTATACATTTTTCATTCATTTGGTCTTTCCCTCCATACAACTGTCACTTAACAAGTTTCTCCATTTATGCCTCTCTCACTTTTGGGGTCTTTCCAATCATCCACGTCTCATTCTGTAAGTCTCTCAAGTAATTAATCTTTAACAGTCTTGGTCTGTCCACTGATCCATCTCCCATCATCTGTGATTCCTCACCATCTAATATTCTTCAATCTATAACACTCTAATTATCTATGTTTCTCCATTCATCTGTCTCTCTCTGTCTTATTCTCTTTATGCATCCATTTTTTCCCTGATAAGGTCTCCACAGACACTCATCTCTACTTTTCTAAGTCTCTCCATTCATCTATCTTACACTGTCTAGGACTCTCCATTGATTCATTTTTGTCTTTTCGGGTCTCTTCTACCATATGCTTCTCTTTGTTCCTGCAATCACACATTTTTTACCGTTTACATCTCTCCAACCAGACACACCTTTCTGTTCTCTCTAATAAAAGCCTCTTTCTCTTGATTTTACCTCATATCCATCTCTCACTGTGAGAATTTATCCATTCATTCATCTCTCATTATCTGGCTTTCTCCAACCATGGTTCTCTCCATATTTTGATCTTCCCATTCATCCATTTCTGCCTTCTGGGTATCTTCAACCATCCAACTCTTGCTAAGCTTCTCCATTCATCCATATCTCACTGTCTATGGCTCTTCAACTATCCATATTTCCCTATTGAGATTTCTTCAAAAATTCATTTCTCCCTTTCCAGTTCTTATCATTCATTCATTTTTCATATATATCACTCTTTGATAAAAAAAAAAACTGCTGGGAAAACTGGAAAAGAGTATGGCAGAAACTAGGCATAGATCAAAATCTCACACCATATACCAAAAAAAGTCAAAATGGGTTCATGATTTAGATATAAAGGCTGATACTGTAAGCAAACTGGAAGAGCAAGGAATAGTTTACCTATCAGATTTATGGAGAACAGAAGAATTCATGACCAAACAGGAGATAGAGAACATGATGAAATGCAAAAGGGATAACTTTGATTACATTAAATTGAAAAGTTTTTGTACAAACAAAGCCAATGCAAACAAGATTAGAAGAAAAGTAGAAAATTGGGAAAGAATTTTTACAACTAGTCTCTCTGATAAGGACCTCATTTCTAAAATATATAGAGAATTAAGTCAAATTTATAAGAATACAAGTCATTCTCCAATTGATAAATGGTCAAAGGATATGAACAAGCAGATGAAGAAATTAAAGCCATCTATAGTCATATGAAAAAATGTTCTAAATCACTATTGATTAGAGAAATGCAAATCAAAACAACTCTGAGGTACCACATGACACCTATCAGATTGGCCAACATGACAAAATAGGAAAATGATAAATGTTGGAGAAGATGTGGGAAAATTGGAACACTAATGCATTGTTGGTGGAGTTGTGAAATGATCCAACCATTCTGGAGAGCAATTTGGAACTATGCCCAAAGGGCTATAAAAATGTGCATACCCTTTGACCCAGCAATAGCATTTCTAGGGCTAAATCCCAAAGAGATCATACAAATGGGAAAAGGACCCACATGTACAAAAATATTTATAGCAGGCTCTTTTTGTGGTGGCAAAGAATTGGAAATTGAGAGGATACAAGTTGTGGTATATGAATGTAATGGAATACTACGGTGCTATAAGAAATGATGAACAGGCAGACTTCAGAAAAAACTGGAAAGACTTGTATGGTCTGATGCTGACTGAAGCGAGCAGAACCAGGAGAACATTGTACACAGTAACAGCTACGTTGTGCGATGACTAATATTGATAGACTTAACCCTTCTCACCAATACAAGGATCTAAGACATCTCCAAAGGTCTCATGATGGAAAATGCTATCTACATCTAAAGAAAGAACTATGGAGTTTGAATGCAGATAGAAACATACTATTTGCTGTTTTTTTTTTTTCTGTTGTGTTTTATTTCCTCTTTCTGGTGGTTCCTCCTATTGGTTCTAATTCTTACTTACAACATCACTAGTGTGAAAATATGTTTAATAGGAATGTATATGTATAGCCAATATCACATTGCATGTTATCTTGGGGAGGGAGGTGGGGAGAGATGGGGAGAAAAATTTAAAACTCAAAAGCTTATGGAAGTGATTGTTGATAATTCAAAATAAATTAATTTTAAAAAAAGAAAAAATTCATTTCTCCCTCTCTAATTCTTACCATTCATCTATTTTTCTCAGTCTAGGAAACTTCTGTCATCCATTTTTCACTATCTAGGCTTCTCCAATTAATTTGTCTCTCCTTGTCTTATCTCTTCATTAAGCCATCTCTCCTTGACAAGATCTCTTTTTATCTAGGTCTCACCATTCATCTATCTCCTACTATTTCTATGTCTTTCCAATCAATAAATCTTTAATTATTTAAGTCTTCAAACCATCCATTTTCTATTGACTAAGTTTCTCAATTCATCCATCAATCATAGTCTCAGTCTCTGCAGTTAACAATTTTTCCCTACCTAAATCTCTTCATCACAGATACATCACAGCCTGTGAGTATCTAGGTCTCTCCATGGATCCATTTTGTCATATATTAAATGGATTCTCCATTCATACATCTTTCCATATGTAAGTCTCTCATCCATCTCGCTTTCACTAGTCTCCTTGACTGTCTATATCTTCCTGTCTAATTATTTGTAATTATCCATTTTAACCTGGTTAGTTTTCATCCATCTTGTCCTGACTAAGTCTCTGCCACATCCATCCCTCACTGTCTAAGTCTCTCCAACCATCATTCTCTCTAGTTCTCTTAATCTATTTCTGCCTACCTGGGTCTCTCCAACTATACACCTCTCACTCTCTTGGTATCTCATATCATTTATGTCTTGGTCTTTAATCCCATTCATCTCTCATTTTGTAGATTTCTCTATTCATGTGTCTCTCATTTTCTGGGTCTTTCCAATCACCCATGTCTCATTCTGTAGATCTCTCAAGTCATTGATCTCTCCCAGTCTTGGTCTGTCCATTGATTCATTTCTCACTGTCCAAGACTCCTCAGACCATAGAGTTTATCTAGGTTTTGCCATTCACTCATCTCTCCCCGTCTTAATCTTTCCATTTACTCATCTCTCCTTGATTACGTCTCCACAACCATGCACCTTTACTTATCTAAATTTCTCTATTCATCCATCTTTCATTGTTTAGGTCTCTTTATTCATCTTTTTCTACCTGTCTGATCTCTACATTCTATCTCCCCTTGTCTATGTTTCTCTTTCTAATTGATTTTTATTTTTAAAGTAATGGGTAGCTTTAAATTAAACTATTGCTTCTATCTCCAAACCTACATTGTACAAATTAAAAATAAAAAATAAAAGTCATATTCCTCAATATATATCTACATGGTTTGGCAAAATAAATCCTCATATTAACCATGTGTGAAAATGTATATCTTTTTCTGTAGTTTAAGCTCATTACCTCTCTGTCAGGAGGTGAGTAGCAATTTTGTCTTCCTTCTTTTGGACTGGTGGGTTATTGTGTCAACTAGAGTCCAACAGTCTTTTCAAATCATTTTTGTCTATTAAGTTGTTATCACTGTATACATTATTCTGCTGGCTCTGCTTACCTCCCTCTGAATCAGTTCATGAAGTTCTCCCTAGTTTCTTCTGAAGTTGTCCATTCATTATGTCTTAGGGCAAAATAATATTCCAATTATATTAACATATCATAATTTATTTAGCCATTCCTCCAATAGGAAGACTTCCCTCTTAGTTACCAATATTTGGCTACCATAAAAAGCACTAGTAGAAATATTTTTGCATATATAGATACTTGTCTACTTTGATTTCTTTGACATTTGGGCCTATTAATGGTACAGCCATAACTTTCTAGGCTTTTCTAGTTTCAAATGCCTTTTCAGAAAGGCTGGACCAATTGACAGCTTCCTCAGCTATACACTAGTGTACCTATTTTCCCATATCCCCTCCAACATTAGTCATTTTTTATGTCATTTTTGCCAGTCTGATAGATGTGAAGTAGAACGTCAAAGTTGTGTTAATTTGTGTTTCTCTAGTTATTAGGGATTTAGAGCATTTTTTCATATGATTGGTAATAATTTGGATGTCTTCCTTTGAAAACTTCATGTTCATATCCTTTGGCTATTTATCTATTGAGTAATGACCCTTGATCTTAAAAATTTGAATCCTTTCCTTATATATCCTTTCCTTATATATCTTGGAAATGAGACCTTTTATCAGAATAGCTTGTTGCAAAGGTTTTTTCCAGTTCCCTTTTTCCTTTATAACTTTTACATTAGACTTGTATTGCAAATCCTTTTTAATCTGACATATTTACAATTGTTCATTTTATTTTGTGTGATCCTCTCTATTACTTGTTTCATCGTGAACTCTTACTCTATCTACAGATCAGAAAGGTAATTTCTTCCTTGCTGCTCTAATTGTTTTTGATGTGACTTTTTATATCTAAATTATAAATCCATTTGGAGTTCTTCTTGGCATATGGTGTGAGGTATTGGTCTAAACCTAATTTCTGCCAGATTGCTGTCTAGTTTTCCCAGCTTATTCTGTCAAATAGTGAGTCTTCCCTCCAGCAACTGGGATCTCTTTAGGTTTATCAAACACTCCACAGCTATATTTTTTGGCTTCTCTATATTGTGTTTCTAATATGTTCCTCTGATCAACCTCAAACTCTCCCAAATCATTGTAATAATTACTCACTTATAGTGCAGGTTGACATCTGGTACTGATAGACCCCTTTCCTTCCCACTTAAAAATATTGCCTTTGAGATTCTTGATCTTTTCTTCTTACACATGAATATAGTTATCTTTTCTAGTTTTGTAAAATATTATTGTGAAGAAATGCTTAGTACAGCACTAAATATGCACATATTTAGTATATTACAATAGATAGTATTGACATGTTTATCATATTGGGTAGTCTGTATTTATGCAAGAGAGTGTTTTATTGTTCTATTTGTATAGTCTTGAGTTAACTTTGGAACACACGGCCAAGTATTTTGTAGCTTTGTAGTTATTTTGAATGTAATTTCTCTTTCTAGCTCTTCTTGCTGGATTTTGTTGAATAGAGAGCGAGAGCAAGAGAGAGACTAATGATTTATGTGGATTTATCTTATATCCTGCAATGTTGCTAAAGTTACTAATTTAATTAATTTTGTAGTTGGCTCTCTATGGTTCTCTGATAAGATATATCTCTAGCACTATATTAAATGGTGGTGGTGGGAATGGGCTTCTTTACTTTATTTCTGACTTTACTAAAAAGGCATCTAACTTTTTGTCTTTATATATGGTGTTTGCTCTTGGATTTAGATACATACTATGTACTATATTAAGGTCTATTTATTCCTATGATGTCTAGAGTTCTTAACAGAAATGAGTGTTAGATTTTGTTAAAAAGCCTTTTCCACATCTCTTTATATATTCACATGGTTTCTATCATTTATATTATTCACATGGATTATGTTTATATTCTTCCAGCTTGAACATTCATACATTCATACATCTCTCCATCAATCTTTCTGAACATATACCTCTCCTTCATATTGATCTCTCAATGCAAAGGAGTCTCATGCTCTTGGTCTCTCCAAGGATCGAAGACTCAAATTGTAGATTTCTCCATTTATCCATATCTCACTGCCTAGATCTCTCCAACTATCCACTTCTGCCCCACAAGGTCTGTCAATTCATTTTCCTCTCCCATTTGGGGTCTGTACATTTATTCATCTGTCTTTTAATAGATCTCTATAATTATCCATCCTTATTTAATTAGGTATTGCCATTCATCCATCTTTCTCCATCTCACCATTTATCTATTTCTACCTGAGTCTTATGAACCATGT
The DNA here is from genome assembly GCF_900497805.2 of Vombatus ursinus. NCBI lineage: Eukaryota > Metazoa > Chordata > Mammalia > Diprotodontia > Vombatidae > Vombatus > Vombatus ursinus. The sequence continues at coordinate 296,698 of NW_020954597.1, read as the reverse complement.
GTCTCTTCTTGTCAAAGTTTATACATTCATTGCTTTTTAGGTCTCCCTATTCATACACCATTGACTCTTTAAATCTCTGAAGCTATACATCTTTGTTTGCCTCTCCACTGAATATCTCTCACTCTCGTGGTATCTCCAAGCATCTACCTCTTATTTTCTAGTTCTCTCCAATCATGCTCCTCTGTTGATTCAACAATCAAACGTCTGCACTCTCTTCACCTCCTCGAAATATTCTACTCTCACTTTATAGATTTATCCATTCATTCATCTCTTAGATTCTAGGCCTTTCCAACCATCCAACCCTTCCTGTATAGGTTTCTCCATTTCTGCCTGTCTGGGTCTTTTCAACGATCCATCTTTCAGTGTCTAGGCTTCTCCACTGATGCGTCTTTTGGTGCCTACATCTCTGCAACCATCCATACTTTCCTGCTGAGATCTTTACAACTATTTATTTCTCTCTCTCTGGTTCTCTCCCTTCGTCAATGTTTTTATGTCTAAATCTCTTCAACAATCCATCTCTCACTATCTAGGTTTTTCCATGCATTTGACTTTCATTGTCTTTATCTAATAATTCAGCCATTTCTCTGAGGCAAGGTCTCGACAACCTTCCGTCTCTCCTTATCTATATCTCTCCATTCATCTATCTCTTATTCTCTGGGTCTCTTCAACCATCAAACTCTTATCTTCTAGGTCACTCCAATGCATCCATTTCTGCCAGTCTATGTCTTTTAATATCGAACTCCTTCAATCATTGGCTTGTTCTCTGCATTTAGCAATCTTTCTCTCTCTTTCTCTCTAAATCTGTACATTCACCCATCACTGAGTATCTAGGTCTCTCCACACCTCAATCGCTCCTCAAATAGGTCCCTTCATTCATCTATCTTTCCTTATATGGGTCTCTTTATTTATCCATATCTCCCTGACCAGGTCTCCAGAACCATCTGGGCCTCTCCATGCATCCATCAATCACTGTCTAGGAATCTCCATTTATTCATATCTCCCTATCTCCATCTCATCATTCCTTCATATCTATTTATTTATCCCAATCATCCATCTCTTAGTGCCTAGACCTCTGTAGCTACCCAACTCTCACTGTCTACATCTCTCCAACGATTTACTTATCATTGTCTAAGTCTCTTCATTCATACATTTTTGCCTGAGTCTTTTCAGCCATCTGTTCCTCCATACTGTTTCCATATCCATACATTTCTCACTGTTTAAGTATTTTCATTCATGCATCTGTCACTGTTTATATCTCTCCTATCCTGCCCCTTTCTTTTGCTCTCTCTACCCAAACATCTCTCATTCTTTTGTTCTAAGCATTCAACTCATATTCTGTAGATTTCTCCACTCATCTCTCTCTCATTGTCTTGGCCTCTCCAAGGTATCCATCTCTCCTTGTCTAGGTCTCTCTCTTCAACCAATTCTGTTTCTCTGTATCCTCTTTAACCATCTATCTCACACTGCCTAGGCCTCTTCATTCGTACATTTCTCACCACAAACCTCTCACTCAATATGTCTCTCCAAACATACATCTCTATCTTCCCATTTATTTTTTTTTATTTTTCAGATTTCTTCATTTATCCACCAATCACTGCCTAGGTCTCTCCAATCATCCATGTCTCATTCTGTAGGCCTCTCAAGTCATCTGTCTCTCCCAATCTAAGTTTCTACGTTCATACATTTCTCACTTTTTAGGCTCTCCATTTATACATCTTTCACTGTATAGTTCTTTCCAATCATGTGCCTCTCTTTATGTTGAGCTCTCGAATCAAAGAACTCTTACTCTCCTGGTCTCTCTAAACATGCAATGTTCTACACAGGAAACTCAAGATGGCGGTTTACACTTGGAGACCTGGAAAACTAGAAACCCCAACATCTAATGTTAGACTTGGAGACCTTGAGGACCAGCACCCTCAAGAACTAGATGAGGAGGCCCGGAACACTAGAAATCTCACTTAAATCTGGGAATTCTGGAGGACTAGAAACCTCAAGACTTAGACCTAGAGTCTTACAGCCCTCTGAAATCCCAAAACTTATAGAAGCCTCAAGACCCCAAGACCTAGGCATGGAGCTCTGGAGACATAGAAGGCAGGGGGAATAAGTATGAAAGCCCAGAAACCCCAAGACCTAGGCTCATCCTTAAGAGAAACAAAGACAGAAAACCGAACACCTAGACATAGAGTCCTAGAAACTTAGAGACATTGAAAACTCCGGACTTTGATGTAGGACAGAAAGAAGGAAAGTAATAAGCATTTATTAAATACCTATGTACCAGGCATTGTGCTAAGTACTTTATAAATATTATTTCACTTGATCTTCACAACAACCCTGGGAGATAAATGCTAATATTATCTCCATTTTACTGTTGAGGAAACTGAGACTGACAGAGGTTAAGTGACTTACCCAGGGTCACAACTAGTAAGTGTCTGGGGCTGGATTTGAACTCAAGTCTTCTAACTCCAGGGAAAGAGCTCTATCTACTATTGTTGTTCCATTTCAGTTGTGTCCGACTCTTTGTGACCCCATTTGGAGTTTTCTTGGCAAAGATACTGGAGTGGTTTGCCATTTCCTTCTCCAGCTCATTTACTGTGCTACCACTCACACACAGAAAACAACAATGCTTACAACAATGCTACTAGGGACTTAGAAATGCAAAAACCCCAAGATCAAGACAAAGTCCTACAGACTTAAAGATACAGAAAATTCAACACTTAGGGTTATAGATCTTTAGATTCAAGGAAACCTCAAGACCTTTATAGCCTGGAGTACTCTAAAACTCAATACCTATACCTTAAGCCCTAAAGTATCAGAAAACTCAAGAGCAGGCCTAGATACTAGGAGACTTGGAGATCTAGAAATCTTAAAAGCTAGACTCCTTCACAGCATGCAACATTGGAAATCTTAAGATACAGAATTGGAAGAATGGAGTACTTACATCCCTGGGGCCACAAAAAACTTACCCTTTGATCTTTAGCCTCCTAGAGACCCTAAAACCTAAAATTTGAGCCTTAGAGATCTAGAGACACAGAAAATTCAAAACCTAGACTTATGATCATATGGACCTACAGACACAGAACACTAAAGCCCCAGATGAATAGAGTCCAAGAGATTCAGAGACACAGAAAATTCAAGACCTAGAATTATAGTTCTCGAAACCTAGAGACATAGAAAATTCAAAGCTGAGACTTTGAGTTGTAAAGCTCTAAAGAGACAAAGAAAACTCAACACCTAGACTTAGAGTTCTAGAGAGTAACTACTTATTGACTCACTGACCTAGACAGGGAGCCCTGGAAGCCTAGAAACCTCAAATCCATAAGGAAGGACTAGAGTCCCTTGAAATATCAAGCCCTAAACTTGGTGGCCTAAAGAACTAGATACCCAATGACCTAAATATGGAATCTTGGAACCATATGGATATACCATAACTCAAGTTTAGAGCCTTGTAGGCCTAGAGAAGCTAAGCAGCAGATATAGAAACCTAGATGTAGAGTGGTATCTTGTAGTTGTATAAAAAATAGAAAAATCATGACTAGATGTTTTCACTCCAAAGTCTCAGAAGCAGGAAACACAAGACCTAAACTTTGAGCCCTAGAATAACAGAAAACCCCCAGAGGTAGACTTAGCATCCTAGTGACTGTGAGAATACAAGATCTATACTTGGATGTCAAGACTTTAAACATCTAAGAGACTTAAAAATACCCCACGCACCTACTTTTGCACTGGCCTAGCCCCCATTTTTTGGAATGCCCATCCTCCTTACACAATTCATTTCTTCCTTTGGGATGATGGGGTTCAAATGTTGCCTTGGCCATAAACCCCTTCTGAATTCCCCAACCATGAGGATTATCCATCCCCCAATACTTTGTATTTGACTACATTATATTTCTCTTGTATTTATCAAGTATATACTGATAAAAATCTAACTTGTCTTGTACAAGAGAAAGAAAGCTCTCTAGGAATAGATATTTTGTACTCATTTTCTCAATAACTAGCAGAGGTCCTCCCATGTGGGAGGCACCAAATGTTTGTTAGCTAACTAATTGACCTAAGCTCAGAAGCCTAGCAATTTCTAGCCCTAGAGTGCACAAGGACTAGGTTAAGACCTGGAGGATGATGGGACAAACAATTTCAAAACCTGTACTTAAATGTGGAAGCCAGAAAGATTAGAGATTTAAAGATTAATGGCTCCTGGTCTCTTCCCTCCAGGTTTTCCTTTTCATTTACATAGCCTGCATCTGATACATAGTTATTTCAATGTTGTCTCCCCCATTAGAATATAAGCTCCTGGGGGCGGAGCCAAGATAACTGAGTAAAAGCAGTGACTTGCTTGAGCTCTCCCCTAAACCCCTCCAAATACCTGTAAAAAATGGCTCTAAACAAATTCTGAAGCAGCAGAATACACAAAAAGACAGAGTGAAAAAATTTCCAGCCCAAGGCAACCTGGATGGTTGATGGGAAAGGTATATCACACCGGGATGGGAGAGGAATGTAGTTTGGCATGGGCGCGCAGGCCTCAGTGAACCTGGAGCAGGTCTCAGAGGACTCAATCACAGGCAACTATGGTGGTTTCTAGACTTCTCAACTCAGGAACGCCAAAGACAACTTAGAAGGTCAGTAGGAAAAGTCTGTGTCTGCGGTGAGAGAGAAGCACTGAGCGCAGCCCTGGGACGGCAGCTGCTTCCTGAGCCTCCGGCCCACAGACTGAGGGGGAATCAAGTGGCTGATCAGAAGAAGATTGCAGGGATCTCTTTGCTGGTGCAGGATTCTCTTGCTTTGCCTGTGCTTGGATCTGGGTCACAGTTCTGGGTGGCAATCCTGGGACAAGGAGGAGCGCTGGAGCTTGTAGTGGTGGTGGAAATCCTCCTCACAGTTCCAAGACAGAAAAGAGTGCTTATTGTCACTCACAGACCAGAGCACAGGCCAGGAAAGGAGTAAATACCTCGCCCTTGATCATAGCACCTTGGGAGAACTGAAAATCTACAAGTCCCTAGAAATATCTCTGAAAACAGCTGCACAAAACCCCCAAAGCTTGGAACAGTACATTCTCCACACTGGAAGCAGACCCCTACCTTAACAAAGAATTTATAACTCAAGTAATTGGCTGGGATCATGAGCAAGCAGCACAAAAAGAGTCAGACTATAGAATCTTTCTTTGGTGACAAAGAAGATCAAAACATACAACCAGAAGAAGACAACACAGTCAAAGCTCCTATGTTAAAAGCCTCCAAGAAAAATATGAATTTGTCCAAGGCCATGGAAGAGTTCAAAAAGGATTTTGAGAAGCAAGTAAGAGAAGTAGAGGAAAAACTGAGAGTGATGCAAGAAAATCATGAAAAACAAGTCAATAGCTTGCTAAAGGAGACCCAAAAATATACTGAAGAAAATAACACCTTAAAAAATAGCCCAACCCAAATGGCAAAAGAGGTCCAAAAAGCCAATGAGAAGAAGAATGCCCTTAAAAGCAAAATTGGCCAAATGGAAAAGGAAGTCCAAAAGATTACTGAAGAAAATACTTCCTTAAAAATTAAAATAGAGCAATTGGAAGCTAGTGACTTTATGAGAAATCAAGACACTGTAAAACAAACCCAAAAGAATGAAAAAATTAGAAAACAATGTGAAATATCTCACTGGAAAAACAATTGACCTGGAAAATAGATCCAGGAGAGAGAATTTAAAAATTATTGGACTACCTGAAAGCCATGATAAAAAAAAGGGCCTAGACATCATCTTTCAAGAAATTATCAAGGAAAACCGCCCTGATATTCTAGATCAGAGGGTAAAATAGAAATTGAAAGAATCCACCAATCACTTCCTGAAAGTGATCCCAAAAAGAAAATTCCTAGGAATATTATAGTCAAATTCCAGAGTTCCCAGGTCAAAGAGAAAATATTGCAAGCAGCCAGAATGAAACAATTCAAGTATTGTAGAAATACAATCAGGATAACACAAGATTTAGCAGCTTCTACAATAAGGGATCAGAGGGCTTAGAATATGATATTCCCAAAGTCAAAGGAGCTAGGATTAAAACCAAGAATTAAAAGCAAGTAAAACCTAGCAAAACTGAGTATAATCGGGGGTGGGGGGGTGGGGAATGGACATTCAATGAAACAGAGGACTTTCAAGCATTCTTTTTTTTTTAAATTTTTTTTTAGTGAGGCAGTCGGGGTTAAGTGACTTGCCCAAGGTCACACAGCTAGTACATTGTCAAGTGTTTGGTCTGAGGCCGGATTTGAACTCAGGTCCTCCTGACTTCAGGGCCAGTGCTCTATCCACTGCGCCACCTAGCTGCCCCTCAAGCATTCTTGATGAAAAGACCAGAGCTGAAGAGAAAATTTGACTTTCAAACACAAGACTTAAGAGAAACATGAAAAGGTAAACAGGAAAGAGAAATCATAAGGGACTTATTAAAGTTGAATGTTTACATTCCTACATGGAAAGATGATATTTGTAACTCATGAGATCTTCCTCAGTATTAAGGTAGTTGGAGGGAATAGATAGATAGATAGACAGACAGACAGACAGACAGACAGATAGATAGATAGATAGATAGATAGATAGATAGATAGATAGATAGATAGATGGCACAGGGTGAGTTGAAGATGAAGGGATGATATGTAAAAAAATAAAATTAAGGGGTGAGAGGTTTGTACTGGGAGAAGGAGAAAGGGAGAGGTATAATGGGGTAAATTATCTCACATAAAAGAGGCAAGAAAAAGCTTTTACAATGGAGGGGAAGATGGGGGAGGTGAGAGGGAATGAGTGAATCTTACTCTCATCAGATTTGGCTTAAGGAGGGAAAAACATACACACTCAATTGGGTATGGAAATCTATCTTACCCTACAGGAAAATAGGGGGGAAGGGGATAAGAGAGCGAGGGGATGATAGAGGGGAGGGCAGACTGGGAGAAGGGGTAATCAGAAGCAAACACTTTTGAAGAGGGACAAGATTAAAGGAGAGAATAGAAAAAAACGGGGGCAGGATAGGATGGAGGGAAATATAGTTAGTCTTTCACAACATGACTATTATGGAAGTGTTTTGCATGACTACACATGTATAATCTATATCGAATTGCTTGCCTTCTTAATGAAGGTGGGTTGGAAGGGAGGAAGGGAGAGTATTTGAAACCCAAAGTTTTAAAAACAGATGTTAAAAATTGTTTTTACATGCAACTGGGAAATAAGATATACAGGCAATGGGGTATAGAAATCTATCCTGCCCTATAGGAAAATAGAAGGGGAAGGGGATAAGAGAAGGGGGAAGTGATAGAAGGGAGGGCAGATTGGGGGAAGGGGTATTCAGAATGCATGCCATCTTGGAGGGGAGGGGAGAGATGGGGAGCAAATTTGGAACTCAAAATCTTGTGGAAGTGAATGTTGAAAACTAAAAGTAAATTAATTAATTAATAAAAAATGATGAAAAAAAAGAAATGCAGAAGGGGTAGAGAGTGGAAAACTGTTTAAGAAGCTCTGAAAAGTACTAGAAAACTTAAGACCTCGAATTTCAGTCCTGGAAACAGAGTTCTAAAGACTTAGAAACACAAAAAATATCAAGAACTAGGTGAATTCCTAGACACTCACTGGCACAGAAAACTCAAAACAAAGACTTATAATACTAGAAATTTAATTTATCCTTGTTTTTATTCATCAACTAACCTAGATGGGGAGCCAGGAAAGCTAAAAAACCTCAAATCCACACAGAGATAATTGGAATACTGGAAATCTAAAGACCTAGACTTATTAGCTGGGAGAATTAGAAACCCAATGACCTACATTTGGAGTCTTGGAATGATCAAGGATTTACCAAGACTTATGTTTTGACACATACAAGCCTACAGAAGCCAAGTGTTAATAGTCTTATAAATTGCAGACACTGAAAATAAAGAACTATATACTTCCATTCTCAAAACTCAGACACATAAAACTCAAGACCTATACTTTGAACCATGGAGTAAACTCCATGACATAGATGTAGCATCCTAGTAACTATGAGAACTCAAGACCTCCACTTAGCCACGTAGAGATTTTGAAATACCCCACGTACCTATTGTTGCACTGGCCTTGCCCCCATATTTGGAATCCTCAACTTCCTCGTACAGCCCATCTCTTTCTTTAGGATGATGGGGCTCCAGTGCCACAAAGCCTTCCCTGATACCCCATTTGTTGCTATGGTCCTCTCCAAACTACCTTCTATTCGACTACGTTGTGTTTATTTAGCACTTAATTTGGTATGTACCAGGTATCGTCCTCAAGATACCTTGTACTCATTCCCTGAGCACCTATCAGAGATCCTGACACATAGGAGAAACTCAACAAATGCTTGTTAACTAATTGACCTAAACTCAGAAACCTAGGTACTTAAAACCTAAAGGACTCAAGACCTGAATGGAAAGCAGCCTCAACACCTAGGCTTAGGTAGAGAAGCCCAAGAGACTAGTCATCCAAAGGCCTTTGCTCCATTATTTCCTGCCATTTACATTGCCTATGCCTTATATGTACAATGTTATTTCAATGTTATTTCTTCTTATAGAATGTGGGCAGCTCGTAAGCAGGGGCCACATTTTGGCCTTATGTTCCCCAGTACTTAGTACAGTGCCTGGCACAGAATTGCTAATTATAAGTTCGGTCATGACTAACTGACATAGAGATGGATAGCTAACCTAAAGACCTAGATTAGAAGACCTGGGGAAATCAAATTCTAAAAACCTACACTTGAAGGGCTAGAAACCTCAGGAAAGCATAGAGCCCTGGATCTACATTGAGGCCAAGATCTAGTCCTTATGCTATAGAACTATAGAAACCTCAAGAACAAGATGTGGTACCCTGGAGACTGAGAGACAGAAGATTAAATACACAAGCTTAGACTTCCAGAGAATTAGAGAAACTGAAAACTCAGGCCATGGCTTTGGATTCTATAAGATATTCATTGTTCAGTCGTTTTCAATCATGTCCAACTCTTCATGACCCCATTTGGGATTTTCTTGGCAAAGATACTGGTGTGGTTTGCCATTGCCTTCTCCAGCTCATTTTTATAGATAAGGAAACTGAGGCAAATAGGGTTAAGTGACTTGCCCAGGGGTACATGGCTAGTGTCTGAGGTCACATTTGAACTCTGGTCTTTTTGATTCCAGGCCCAGCACTCTACTTAGCCATCCTTCTATAAGATGCAGAGACAAAAAATTCAAGGCCCAGACATGGAGCCCTAGAGACAAAGAAATATAAAAACCTAGACACATAGGAATAGAGACTTAAGAGGCATAGAAAAACTCAAGACCTAAACTATATTCCCTGGAGAACTAGAAAACAGAAGACCTGGAATTAGAATCCTAGCAACTTGGAGCCACAGAAAATTCAAGATCTATTTTTTGAACCCTAAAATATTAGGACACTCAAGTCCCATACTTTGAACTGTGGAGTAATAAACTCAAGAATTACCATTTGGTCCTTGAAGGACAGCAAACCTCAGGATATTGGTTTCTATTCTGAGGCTTGGAGAACAAGAAAACCATGCTTAGAAATGGAGGCCTTGGGGATCTAGAAGCCTCAGGCTCAGACTTGGAACCCTGGAGGATTAGGCACCTAAAGAGTTAGGCTTCAACTCAAAGCCTTAGAGGATAAGAATCCTCAAGACCCATGCTTCACTTTGGAGGCCTGGAGGACTAGAAACCTTAAAAATTTTCTACAGATTTTAATACTGTCTTGAGAATTGGGGTGATCTTCTGAATACTGTCAACCTCTCAAAATTTTCATGACATTGTTCATTCCTGGTTCTCTTACCATCCATCTGAAAGGTCCCTTCTCTGTCTCCTTTGCTGCATCTTCAAATAGGTCACACCACTAATTATGGGTGTCCCTCAAGTATCTATCCTGGGTTCTCTTCCATCTATACTAGCTCACTTTTTTATCTCAGCCCCAGTGATTCAACTATCTTCACTATACAGATGATTCTCAGATTTCTGTAACTGGCTCTAATTTCCTTCTGGAGTTCCAGTCCTACATCTTCAACTGCTATTACATATCTGGAATTGGATGTCCTGTAAGCATCTCAAACTCCACATGTTAAAAAGGGAACTCATTCTTTTTCCCCAAAAAATCATCCCCTCTTCCCAACTTTCCCATTACCACTTATGGCACCAACACCCTCTCAGTCATCAAGGCGGCTGACATCATTTTCTTTCTTGGCTCTTGGCTTGAACGATGTTTTCAAGTCTTGTCCTATCTACCTTCACAAAATCTATTTTATAATCTCTTCCTCACCACTCAGCCACCATCTTTGTAAAGGCCCCCATAACCTCTTGACTAAATTATTGTAATAGCTTTCTAATTGGTCTCACTGCCTCAATTCTCATTCTTCTCCAATTCGTTGTTCACTCAGTTACCAAAGTGATTTTCCTAAAATTCAGGTCTGTCACCATCCCCCCAACTCTAGACTCAAACTCTAACAGCTTCCTATTACCCATAGCAGGCCTGTACAACCTGCAGCCTGCCACAGGATTTCGTGCAGCCCATGAAAAATGTAGTGGAAAGCCTTTGGTGTGCCATAAGCAACCTGTGGGCCATAGGTTGTGCAGGCCTGACCTATAGGATCAAATATGAAATCCTCTAACAAACTGGACTTAACCTTAAATCTTTTCCTTTCTCAGTTTCTTCTTATAGTACTCACTAAGGCCAGCTTCCCTGTGATAACACAGCCTGCCTGGGTCCCCTTTCCAGTACTAGTTGTGCCTTAACCCATTCACCCAGACTTACTACACTTGGTGGAGGAGTTGGATTGCTCCTTGCTCCCTATTGCCACTCCTAGGCTCTCCCTCTACTACCATCATTCAGTCATCTCTGCCCCTTTGAGGTTCATCGATATATGTTTATCCCCTAATCTGTATTCTATCACCTAAGCTGGAAAAAATCATGAAACTGTTCTGTTTTGGTCCACCAAAAATTGTTGCGTAATCTCACCTGGGCCCTCACTGCTGCAAAGTAATCCTTTTACACAATCCCACTCATCACAATGACTTTTCCAAACCTTGTCATCCATCCTTCTCTCTAGTCACTATATACCATCCACCAGGGACACTTCCCTTCTTTTTTCAATGAGTTTAGTGCCTGGCTCAGTCTCTTTCCTTCTCAACTCCTGCCTTCATACTAGGAGACTTCAACATACATATTGAAACTTCCTCAATTCCTCTATACACCCAGTTCATCAACTTAGTCATTTCCCACAACCTATTTCTCCACCCTACCACAGCTACATAGAAATAATCGTACCCTTGATCTTGCTGTCATCACCAATAAATACACCACCTCAATGTTCGTGTCCTCTGAAGTTCCCTTATTTGATTACAATCTATTAGCTTTCCACCTCCCCCTCTCCCAGACCTCTTTGTCCATACCATGACCTCCAACCTTTGATACCTCAGTTCTCTCCCAGATCATCACTCTTACACTGGCTAGTCTCTTCAGCCTTTCCCATCTTATGGCGAACCAGTTCAAGTCTACACTGTCCTCTTCTCTCTAGTCCCTTGCCCCTTTATCCTATTGCTGATCTTACCTCGTCAGCCTCGGGTCACTCCCACCATCCATTGCCTTTAGTCCTACTCATAAACTGCTGAAAGACCCTGGAGAAAATCATGAAACTGTTCTGATTTGGTCCACCAAAAACTGTCACATAATCTCACCTGGGTCTTCACTGCTGCAAAGCAGTCCTTTTACACAATCCCTCTCATCACAGTGACTTTTCCAAACCTTTTCATCCATCCTTAAGTCTCTCATGGATTCCCTGCCCCTCCCTCTTTGAAAAACCCGAAGCCATTCACTGAGAGTGCCCTCTTCTCCCCTCCTCCTCTTCATCTCACACCACCCAAATACCTTTTGCAAACCTCTCCTCCTTCACTTGCCCCACAGAGAGAAGTGGCCCTTCTCCTTGTCAAGGTCAATCCCTCTACCTGCATAAGTGATTCCATTCCATGCTTTCTCCTCTAGCACACTGCCCCATCTGGCATCCCCACTCTCTCACTAATATTAAATCACTCTCTGTCTCCTAGTTGTTTCTCTACTTCCTCTAAAAATGCTCATGCCTCCTTCATTCTCAAAACACCCTCACTTGATCCACACATCATCCTATGTATTTCCTCCCTTTTGTGACCATCTACAATCAGTGCCTCCACTTCTTTCCTCTCACTCCTTTCTTCATTCTCTACAGTTTGACTTCTGGCCTCATATTTCAACTGAAACTGTTCTCCTCAAAGTTACTAGTTATCTCTTAATTGCCAAATCTAATAGCCTTCTCGCTATCCTCATACATCTTGAGTTCTTGGCAGCCTTTCACATCATTTGTTCATTCTTTCTCCTTAACACTCTCCTCTGCTTTCTCCTGGCTCTACTCCCACTTACATGACCACTCCATCTCTGTCTCCTTTACTGGATCTGCCCACAGGTTACATGCTCACTAACTGTATGTATCCCCCAGTGCTTTGTCCTGAGCTCTCTTCTCCTTCCCCCTGTACTATCTCATTAGGTGATCACAGCAGGTCCTATGGATTCAATTATCATCTCTATGCAAATTAACCTCGGATCTATTTTCCAGGCCTACCTTCTCTCCTAACCTCCAATCTTGCATCATAAAATGCCTATTGAACATTTCAAAAGGGGTATGACATAGAAATGTTCAAAACTGGCCTCATCTTGTTCCTCCCCCATTCCAAAGTTCCCTATTCCCATTAAGGGCACCATCATCCTCTCGGCCCCTCAAGCTCATAACCTTGGCATTCCCTCAACTCCTTAGTGCTACTCACTTCCCCCATAGCCAATCTCTTGCCAAGTCCTGTCTTTTCTACCTCCACAACATCTCTCAGTTACGTTTCCTTCTCTCCAGTCACACAGCTACCACCCTGATACAGCCCTAACCATCTCACAACTTGGGCTATAGCAATATTTCCTTGATCATTTCCTGGTTTCAAGTCTCTCCCCACTCTTACATTCTCCATTCAGCTGCCAAAGTGATCTTCCTAAAGTGCACGTCTGACCAGGTCACATTCCAGGGATGACTTTGCCTACAAGTACAAATATAATCATAGAAAGTATTTATATCACACTTTAAGGCTTATAAAGGAGGTTACAAATATTATCTTATTTTAGCCTCATAGTAACCCTGGGAGAAAGGTGCTATTATCCCCATTTTACAGATGAGGAAACTGAGGCAAAACTTAAGTGATTTGCCCAGAGTAACACAGCTAATAAGTGTCAGAGGTTGGATTTGAACTCGGGTCTTCTGGGTTCCAGGTCTGGCATTCTACTGACTGTGCCACCTAAATGCATAAAGACCTTTACAACCTGGCCAGGGGTGGGGAACCTGTGGCCTTCTAGGTCCTCAAGTGTGGCCCTTTGATTGAATCCAAACTTCACAGAACAAATCCCCTTCATAAAAGGATTTGTTCTGTAAAACTTGGACTCGGTCAAAAGGCCACACTTGAGGACCTAGAAGGCCCCATATGGCCTTGAGGCAGCAGGTTCCTCACCCCTGCCCTGGGCCCTTCCAACCTTTTAGTCTCCTCCACCTACTCAACAATCCAATGATACTGCCATTGCTGTTGCTCTTCCGCCTCCCAACTGTGACCGTTTTCACTGATGGTTCCAGGTGCTTGGAATGCTCTCCCTCATTTCCACCTGCGGGGGTGCCTTGGCTTCCCTCAGGATTCAGATTGCACCCCACCTTCTATAAGAGGCCTTTTCAGGTCTCCCTTTTCTCCCCCCGCCCACCAAATCCCTACTGCTGCTTCCTTTCTGGGCTCATGTCCCATTGACACTGTATATATCTTACATTGTACATTATACATAATTGTTTACATATTCTCTCTCTCTCCCATAAGAATGTGAACTTCTTGAAGTCAAGTCAGTGTTTTTTTGCCTTTCTTTGTATCCTCAATGATTAACCCAGTACCTGGTTCCATCCACTTCAGTATTAAGGAGTTTACATCAGTTTCATCATAATTTCTTTGGGTCTCCAGTCAGGAAAATTCTTAACATTTAGGTAGAAAGGTTGGACTCTCTACCTAAATTTATAATTTTAGCTATATCAAATTAACCCATGGCCTCTTTGGGTTTGAAACAAAATTTAGATTGCTGGCAACATTTAGTTAACAAAGCAGTAGGTCACATAGTAGGGTCTGTGGAGAACCAGGCACTGGGAGAGAAAGTTGGGTAAAGGACAGACCTTTTCTTGTGGAGTCGGATTGAGGACAGGTGGTTAAACTGGTGGCCTCAGTCCTGGTCTTCTGTTCCTGGATACCTGTTAAGCATGGGGGACAGCCTGAAATGTTCTCCCTCCTCACTTCCACCTCCTGGATGCCCTGGGCCTCCCTCAAAATTCAGATCACATCCCACCTTCTATATATAGATACGTACATAGACAGATATAGATTTGGGTACATAGTTCTAATATGTATTCACATATTTAGGATATATATACACACACCATATTAAAATTCACATTATGAAATACAAACTAAGAGAACACTAAACACATATTATAAATGATTCAACCTTAGGAAATGAAATAGAAGCAGCCTGAAAGGAAAAACCAAAGACAAAAACTTCTGATGGGCTTGCAGGAGAATTTTATATACATTTTGAAGAACAATTAGTGCTAATACTATGCAAATTATTTTCAGAAATTGAAATGTATACAACCAAGATCTACCAAAGCAAAAAGAAAAATTCACAGTATAGAGATAAACAAGGAAATTACCTTATGGTGGAAGGAATCAAAGTCAACAAACCAATATCAGTATTAAACTTCTATGCTCTAAATACCATAGCATCTAAATTCATAAAGGAAAAATTAACTGAATGACAAGAAGGCATAGTTAGCAGCACAATCATAGCAAGATACTTTCATGTACTTCTCTTGGATTTGTACAAATCTTAATAGAAAGAAAAACAAAAGGCAAAACATGGAATTGAACAAACTGCTAGAAAAACAAAACCCATCTTCTAAATGAGACCACTTAAGACTGTACATATTCTCAGCCATGAAACTTTACAAAAATTGACCAGGATTATTAAGGCATAGAAATATTGAAAACAATTGTTAAAAGGCAGAAATAGTAAACATGGTCTTTACAGACTACAACACAATAAATGTAATCAGTTCAAGGTAATACAAACAAAAGGCACAGAGACCCAATATTGCAATCCCAAATAACAAGTAGATAAAGAACAAATCATAGAAACAATGAATAATTTTGTAAAAGACAATAATAATGATGAAGCAACATACCGAAATTTCTGGGATGCAGCTACGCAGTCCTTAGGGGAAAATCATATCCCTAAAAACATATATTCACAAAATAGAAAAGGAGAGGATTAATAAACTGAACATGGCTTTCAAAAATAAGAAACTCTGCCAAAACAAACTCAGAATAAGTAAAAAAAAAAAAAAGAGGAGAAATGAAAAATTACAAGAGAATTAAATTAGAAACCAAAACAACTATATAAATGAGAATAAAAACTAAAAGTAGTTCTTTGAAAAGGTTAATAAATTGATAAACCATCACCCTTAGACCAGAGCACAGGCCAGGAAAGGAGTAAACACCTCACACTTGATCATATTGGAAGAACTGAAAATTTACAGGTCCCTAGAAGTATCTCTGAAAACAGCTGCACAAAACCCCCAAAGCTTGGAACAGTACATTCTCCACACTGGAAGCAGACCCCTACCTTAACAAAGAGTTTATAATTCAAGTAATTGGCTGGTATCATGAGCAAACTGCGCAAAAAAAGTCAGACCATAGAATCTTTCTTTGGTGACAAAGAAGATCAAAACATACAACCAGAAGAAGACAAAAAAGTTAAAGCTCCTACATCCAAAGACTCCAAGAAAAATATGAATTGGTCCCAGGCCATGAAAAGTTCAAAAAGGATTTTGAGAAGCAAGTAAGAGAAGTAGAGGAAAAACTGGGAAGAGAAATGAGAGTGATGCAAGAAAATTATGAAAAACAAGTCAACAGCTTGCTAAAGGAGACCCAAAAAAATACTGAAGAAAATAACACCTTAAAAAAATAGCCTAACCCAAATGGCAAAAGAGGTCCAAAAAGTCAATGAGGAGAAGAATGCCTTAAAAAAGCAGAATTGGACAAATGGAAAAGGAAGTTCAAAAGCTCACTGAAGAAAACACTTCCTTAAAAATTAGAATGGAGCAAATAGAAGCTAGTGACTTTATGAGAAATCAAGACATTGTAAAACAAAATCAAAAGAATGAAAAAATAGAAAACAATGTGAAATATCTCATTGGAAAAAAAAAACTGACCTGGAAAATAGATCCAGGAGAGAGAATTTAAAAATTATTGGACTACCTGAAAGCCATGATCAAAAAAAGAGCCTAGATATCATCTTTCAAGAAATTATCAAGGAAAACTGCTATTCTGATATTCTAGATATTCTAGAACCAGATATTCTAGAACCAGAGGGCAAAACAGAAATGGGAAGAATCCACCAATCACCTCCTGAAAGAGATCCCTAAAGGAAAACTCCTAGGAATATCGTAGCCAAATTCCAGAGTTCTCAGGTCAAGGAGAAAATATTGTAAGCAGCCAGAAAGAAACAATTCAAGTATTGTGGAAACACAATGAGGATAACACAAGATTTAGCAGCTTCTACAATAAAGAATCAGAGGGCTTGGAATATGATATTCCCAAGGTCAAAGGAGCTAGGATTAAAACCAAGAATCACCTACCCAGCAAAACTGAGTATAATCCTTCAGGGGAAAAAATGGACATTCAATAAAATAGAAGACTTTCAAGTATTCTTGATGAAAAGACTAGAGTTGAATAGAAAATTTGACTTTCAAATACAAGATTCAAGAGAAACATGAAGAGTTAAACAGGAAAGAGAAATCATAAGGGACTTATTAAAGTTGAACTGTTTACATTCCTGCATGGAAAGAAGATATGTGTAACTCATGAGACATTTCTCAGTATTAGGGTAGTTGGAGGGAAAAAATTATATGTATGTATATATAGATAGATAGATAGTTAGAGGGCACAGGGTGAGTTGAAGATGAAGGGGTGTTATCTAGAGAATAAAAATAAGAGGCGAGAGAGGATTATACTGGGAGAAGGAGAAAGGGAGAGATAGAATGGGGTAAATTATCTCACATAAAACAGACAAGAAAAGGCTTTTACAGTGGAGGGGAAGTGGGGGAAGGTAAGAGGGAATGAGTGAGTCTTATTCTCATTGGATTTGGCTTAAGGAGGGAATAACACACACTCAATTGGGTATAGAAATCTATCTTACCCTACAGGAAAATAGAAGGGAAGGGGATAAGAGAGCAAGGGGATGATAGAGGGGAAGGCAGTTCGGGGGAGGGGGTAATCAGAAGCAAACACTTCTAAGGAGGACAGGGTCAAAAGAGAGAATAGAATAAATGGGGGTGGGACAGCATGAAGGGAAATATAGTTAGTTTTTCACAACATGACTATTATGGAAGTGTTTTGCATGACTACACATGTATAACCTGCATCGAGTTGCTTGCCTTCTCAATGGGGGGGGGTGGAGAAAGGCAGAAAATTTGGAACCCAAAGTTTTAAAAATAAATGTTAAAAAATATTTTCACATGCAACTGGGAAATAAGATATACAAGCAATGGGGTATAGAAATCTATCCTTCCCTACAGGAAAACAGAAGGGGAAGGGGATAAAAGAAGGGGGGGGAGATAGAAAGGAGGGCAGATTAAGGGAAGGGGTATTCATAATGCATGCCATCTTGGGGTGGGAGGAGGAAGGAGAGAGGGAGAAAATTTGGAACTCAAAGTCTTGAGGAAGTGAATGTTGAAAACTAAAAATAAATAAATAACATTAAAAAAAACAAATTGATAAACCTTTAGCCAACCACATTAAAAAGAAGAGATCATAAAATAAAAACAGCATATGAACTAGGCAAAATCCCAACAAAATCAGAAGAAATTAAATGAATTATCAGAATCTGTTATTCACAGTTATATGCTAAGAAAGCTAAGAACAGAAAAGAAATAAGAGGAATACCTTCAATATATATTCCCCAAACTAACAGAAGATCAATTTGAGATCTTAACTCAGTCTCAGAAAAGGAAACAGAACTATTGTAAAGGAATTATCAAAGAAAAAACTGGGCTTGATGAATTTACAGGGGAATCCTATATTGCTTTTAACAAAATGGATAGAGTGCTGGGGCCTGGAGTCAAGAAGACTCCTCTTCCTGAGTTCAAATCTAGCCTCAGACACTTACTAGCTGTGTGACCTGGGGCAAGTCATTTAACCCTCGTTGCCTCAGTTTTCTCATCTGTAAAATGAGCT
>NW_020954597.1:266984-278365 GCF_900497805.2 Vombatus ursinus | reverse complement strand
GTCATTTAACCCTCGTTGCCTCAGTTTTCTCATCTGTAAAATGAGCTGGAGAAGAAAATAGCAAACCACTCCAGTATCTCTGCCAAGAAAACCCCAAATGGGGTCACAAAGAGTTGGACGTGACTGAAATGACTGAATAACAACAAGGAATGAAAGGGAAATTGCACTTTGAGAGTTTAAAGTACATTATAATACAACAATCATCAAAACCATTTACCACTTGTTAAAAAGTAGATACAAAGATCAATGGTATGGATTAGACAGTCCCAGTGGCCAGACCACCAATTCGTGGGCAAGCAGGTTTTCTGGCCGTTCTTTAATGCTAGTGCCTTCCCTCTACTTCCAGTTTATCTGTCTAGATCATCTCACTATGTAGCTGTTTGCCAGTTGCCTCCCTCATTATACTGGGAGCTCTTTGGCTTTTTGGTTTTAGTTCGGTTTTGACTTTCTTTGAATCCCCACACTTAGCACAGTGCCTGTCACATGGTAGGCACTTACTAAATGCTTGTTGACTTGAATTGTCCCAGCTATGCTTTCTTCACTGAAGGCTCAACTCTTCACTGTCTAGACTTTTCTACCCCTCTGGGTTAAGCATTCCCATCCCAGCAGTGCCTCCACCCTGTGACTTTCTCTTCTCATTGGGGAATCCCTAGACTGAACAGCATTTCATCATTTTCCCAGGTCACGATCACTACCCTTTCCCATTCTACGGCACACTCTCTGGAATTCAGTTTGTCATCTTACCCTTTAGATGTCGCAGTCCTTGAGCCTACCCTCCTCATTGGTAATTCCTGGGCCTGGGCCACTATTTCATGAGGTGCTCAAGTCATCCTCACTTCATTTCTGACTTCATGTATCCCTCTCTGAACTTCTCCACCTCCATGTCACTACCTTCTCACCCTCATCTCACCTATAGGTGCTTCTCCTCTGCAACCCTCTCTTCTGATCAGTGATTCCCAGGCCTGGACAATTATCTCATGAGATCCACAGGTCATGCACATTTTACTCAAGTCTTTATTTTATTTTATTTTATTTTTTGCTTTTTGGTGAGGCAATCGGGGTTAAGTGACTTGCCCAGCGTCACACAGCTAGTAAGTGTCAAGTGTTTGGTCTGAGGCCGGATTTGAACTCGGGTCCTCCTGACTCCAAGGTCAGAGCTATATCCATTGCACCACCCAGCCGCTCCTGTCACTCAAGTCTTAATCCTTCACTCCATCTACCACCAGCAGCCTTGTCGCCCTGGTGATGTCTCTGCCTGGTTGCCCTCTCTTCTAACTGCTGAGTCCTTAACTCAGACCACCATGTTCCCTTCCCTTTCAGTTCCACTCCTTACTCTCTGGACTTCTCTACCTCCTTGAAAGTAGCCTTGTCACCATCAAGCTGTCCCTACCCTGTGACCCTCTCCTCTAGCCCACCCTATCCTGTCATGAGGGATCCTGGGAATGCTCATTTCAGTCTCAGCTCTATTCCTCATTGTCTGCGCTTTTACACTCTCCACCTATTTCCTATTTATTCTCTGTATATCTTGCTTGTATATATATGTTCACTTGTTGTCTCCTCTATTAGATTGTAAGCCCCTTGAGAGCAGGGACTGTCTTTTACTTCTTTTTGTATACTCAGCACTTAGCCTAGTGCCTGATACATAACTTAATAAGTATTGATTGACTGAATGAGTACTGTCTATTCCTCTGCCCTGCAGCCCTCGTCTGATTTGTGACCACCAAGTCATGATGTTTCCATCTTTTCCTGCTTCCCTAAAAGTAATCTTGTCACCTAACGCTAACCCTAACCTTTGTCCTACAGCAATTTCTTCTTATTTTTAATTGAATTTTATTTTTTTATCAACAAAATCTGCCCCCTTTCCCTCTCACTCCCTCCCCCGTAATTAAGAGTGAAAGAAAAAAATCATCACAAACACATATTCAAGCAAAACAAATTTCCTCATTGGCCACGTTTAAAAGAAAGAATATATAAATACAAATACACATGTATACATGCACACAAACACATACATGTATGTCTCATTCTGCACTCTGAGTCCTTCACCTCTCTATAGGGAGGTGGGGAGCATGTTTCATCATTAATCCTTTCGAATTGTGGCTGATCATTACTCTGACCAGAGTTCTTAAGTTTTTCAAAGTTGTTTGTTTTCATAATGTCGTTGTCATCCTATAAATCGTTCTCCTGATTCTGCTCACTTTACTTTGCATTAGTTCATACAAGTTCATAAAAGTCTTCCCCAGGTTTCTCTGAAACCATCCTCTTCATCATTTCTTCATTTAGGATTCCAACATATTTGTATACCATAACTTGTTCATCCATTTCCTGATTTATGGGCACCCTGTCAGATTCTCATTCTTAGCCACCTCAAAAAGAGCTATAAATATTTTTGCATATCCTTAGAGCTTGTTTTATTCTATTTATTTTTAAGGCAATTGGGGTTAAATGACTTGCCCAGGGTCACACAGCTACTAAGTGTCTAGTGTTTGGTCTGAGGCCGTATTTGAACTCAGGTACTCCTGACTTCAGGGCCGGTGCTCTATCCACTGCACTACCTAGCTGCCCCTAGAGCTTGTTTTATATGGGACTAATATCTCCCTAAATCTACATCTCCTCCCCTTCTCCTGTTTTTTTTACTTCAGACTTTATGTCAGGGTCAGACTGTGCATTTCTGGAAGAAAGAAAAGTCTGGTTCTGTTGCTATTTTCTTGGAATACTGAGTGTTATGTTACTTCAGGCTGTCAGAGACTAGCTCAGGTAGGGGACTTGCAAGCTATCCAGGCTCCCAAAGTCATCTGATATAGGGCAAAATCTGGTCACTACTCCTCTGGTTTGAGTTTCAAGTTCCTGACCTGGGTTTGGGCCTGAGCAACTGTAACAGTGACTAATAGGAGAAATGCAAATCAAAACAACCAGAAGATTCACTTCCTATCCATAAAACTGGTAATGATGACAAAACATAGGAATAGTCAATTTTGGAGGGATTGTGCATTGTTGGTAGAGCTGTGAATTAGCACAACCACTGTGGAAAGCAATTTAGATTTATGCAAATAAAAAGGCTAAAACGATCATACTCTTTGACTCAGAGATTCCACTCCTAGATATATCCCCTATGGAGGTCACTGACAAAGAGAAAGGTCCCACATACACCAAAATATCGATAGCAGCACTTTCTGTGGTAGCACAGAACTGGAAACAAAGTAGATGCCCATTCATTGGGGGATGGCTAAACAAATGGTAGTCCACAAATGCAATGGAACATTACTGTGCTGTAGGATATAAAGAGGAGCACTCCCCAGTTTGAGCTTTACACCCACAGCCAATCAAACAGGAACATAGCTATTCACTACATGGTTATAGATTTTCAATCATTGAAATTAATGAAATCAATTGAATCACAGAATGCTCCAAACTCTCCTGGCCATTTCTATCACATGTTATTATGACTATCCAGGAAGCAAACTCCTCAGACTATTCCACATGGGGAATCGCATCAGTAGCACTCAGTCAGTGCTCATGAGGACTAAAATCAGTGACTAGCCTCCCATTACACTCTCCCCTCATTCGAAAATGTTGTCATCCTCAGCAAAACAGCCAGGGTGTGTTCATAGCCTCAGTCTGGAACAGTCACCTGGTGTACTGGGGAGGCGTATGTATACTCCTTTCACTTGCTTCCCCAAAGCCAGTCAATGTGGCATGATCATATACAGTTCCACATGTACAGAAGGAAAATTATAATTTTTCCCTAAATATAAAACTATGCAGATTCAACAAGAAGCATTTCACAAAGTTTACCAAAAATAACTGCTTGTGTAGTACTGGACAAATACCTGTCTAAGTGCTTGAACTAGCTTTCCTCAATTTACAGACAATATAGAAAAAAGACAAAGAAAATCAGCTTCCTGTGTATGTTGTAAGGAAACCTGGTCCTGCCAGAATTTCCCTGGCCATATAGAGCTCTCCTCAATGGGATTTAGGATTTGAGAGCAACCGGAAGTCATTTCCTCACAGTCAGGTGAGAAGCCAGGCCCTGACTTGGTTTGGTGCCAACAAGCTGACTCTGGATCTTGTGGGGCTAGAGGCACTTCTCACCCTCTCCCCTTTCCACTATTCCCTGCTCCTTTCTGGACCCTCACTCACAGAGTGGTTTTAATGTCTGAGGAATCCTGAAAGAAAAGAAAATCAAGCTTCCCATCCCAGGAAATTGTCCCCACTGCAGTCCCTGAGTATGTGGGACTCTCCATACCTGAATTAGAAACTTGGGGTCAACTAGAAGTCACTTCCCTATGTTCGAGTGAGAAACTGTCCTGGAGAGAATGTTGAGATGTCAGTGAATACCTGCATGAGGGGAGGGGTTCCAAAGCCATTTTTCAGGTCTCTCCCAGAGAGTCCCAGTTACAACTCAGTAATGCTTGTTAACTGGCTAACTTTATGGTCATTTTAAGCTCTTCTATTAGCACTACAAAGACTGAAAAGGTTAGTTCGGCGCTTCCACTATCCTGGCTGGATAGAATCGTTTGTTAAAATGGTTTTTGCAAATCTTTTCCATGTTTTTCTTTTGTTAGTGGCCCTCAGTCCATTTTTATCCTTGAGTACCTTTAGGTTGGCTTTGCTTAGTTGGATATCAAATTTTTCATCCTCCAGCATTTAAAGCCCTTCACAGAAAGAGATATGAGAAGACACTCCCACTCCACTCCTTAGAGGTGAGAGGACCATGGGGATGGTATATTACACATATTTTCAGAATTTTTAAACAAACCGATCAGTTTTGTTCACTTTTTTTTTCTTTAAAAATATTATTTATTATACGAGATGGTTCTCTGAGAGGGGTGAGAGGGAGGGTTCCTAGGGAAAATATTTGGTCACGTAAAATAAACAAAAGATATTAATAAAAATATATTTTTTAAAAATCAAGCACTAATATATCTAACGCGCTTTGATATGGTGTGTCCCTATTCTGTTCCCTGATCTATCTCTTCATTTTTAGCCAGTTTCAAATCTTGAAATTTTAACAAAATTAGATCTCAAAATAAAAAGTAGCAATCATTTTGTTAGCCCTCCTTCCTTCCCACCTCTTTTCATTATTTCCCATGAGATCTTTGACCTCTAATTCTAAATGAATTTTGTTATTTTTTTCTAGCTCTGTAAAGCAATTCTTCGTTACTATGATTGGAATGGCACTAAATAAGTAAATTAATTTAGATAGTTCAGGTAACAGTTTAAATTTCGTTGGCTTGACCTACTCATGAGCGATGAATATTTCTTCACTTATTTAGATCTGTCTTTTACTTTATAAAGAGTGTTTTATATTTGTATTCATATAGTTCCTGAATGAGTATAGATAGGCAAACTCCCAAGTATTTTATATCTTAAATAGTTATTTTTAAATAGAATGTCTCCATCTTTTGTTGCTAGTACACAGAAATGCAAATGATTTATGTGGGCTTATTTTGTATCCTACAATTTTGCTAAAGTTACTTGCTTTATTTTAATTTTTAATTGATTCTCCAACGTTCTCTAAATAAATCATCATCACATCTGCCAAAAAATGACAATCTGATTTCTTCTTTGCCTATTCTTATTCTTATTACTTTTTCTTATCTTATTGCTATCCCTAACATTTATGGCACTATGTCAAATAATAGTGGTGATAATGGAAATCCTTGCTCCCCTGCTGATTTCACCAGAAAGGCTGCTTGATCTTCACATACAATGTTGGTTCTTATTTTTAGAAAGATACTACTTACCATATGAGGGAAAGGTTCATTTTCTAGTGCATTTCTTCTAAAACAAAAATAGGTATACTTTGCAGAGTTTTATGCATCTATTGACATAATCATGATTTTCATCATTATTAACATCATTTATTAGGTTTATAGTTTCCTAATATTGAACCAACCCTGCATTCCTAATATAAATCTGACCTGGTTATAGTGTATAATCCTTTTGATATGTTGCTATAGCCTCTTCGCAAATATTTCATTCAAAATTTTTCTATCAATATACATTGGTTTTATTTTACCATTCTGTTTAAGCCTAGTTTAGAAACCAAGATGAAATTTTTATCATAGAAGACATTTTGTAGAATACCATCTTTACATATTTTTGTAAACAGTTTAATAATGGAACTCATTTTTCTTTTAATAGTTGATAGAATTTGTGTAAAAATCTAATTAGTTCTTTTTTTCCTTTAGGAGTTTGTTAATGACCTGTTTGACTTCTTTTTATGTGTTCTATTAATTTAGACATTTTCTATTTTTATAAATATTTATCCATTTCATTTATCAGTTTTATTGGCATACTGTTGGGCAAAATCGCTTCTAATAACTTCCTTTCTTCTTCATTTGTTGTGAATCTTCTTTCATTTTTGATACTGGTAATTTAGTTTTCCTCTTTTTAAAAAAATTAAAATTGATTAATTGCTAAATCTACTTTTCTCAAAATAAAAACCCAACTCCTAGTTTTGGTTCTTAATTCAATGGTTTTTTTCCTTTTAATTTTTTAATCTTGTCTTTACTTTTTAGGACTTCTCTTTTGGTGCTTAATTGGGGTTTTTAATTGGTTGGTTTTCTAGGATTTTTTAAAGGGTTATGTACTTTTTACTTTTTAATTAAATTTTCTTTTCAAATGAAAATCCATCTTTTCTCTCTCCCCATTGAGAAAGCAAGAAAACGAAACTCCTATTACAAACATGTATAATCAAGCAAAACAAATTCCTACAATAGACATGACCAAAAAAAAAATATGCCTCAGTCTGCACTCTGACTTGATTATCTCTCTAGCGGGAGGTGGCAAGCATGTTTCATCATGAGTCCTCTGGAATTGGCTGGTCATTGTGTTGATCAGAGTTTCCAAGTCTTTCAAAGTTTTTTTTTTGTTTGTTTGTTTGTTTTAGGCAGTTGGGGTTAGGTGACTTGCCCAGGGTCACACAGCTAGTAAGTGTCAAGTGTCTGGTCTGAGGCTGGATTTGAACTCAGGTCCTCCTGACTTCAGGGCCCGTGCTCTATCCACCAAAGTTGTTTGTTTTTACGTTACTGTTATTGTATAAATTGCTCTCCTGGTTCTGCTCAACTTACCCTTATACAAGTCTTCTCAGGTTTCTATAAAATTGTCCCCATCCTCATTCCTTATAGCATAATAGCATTCCATCACATTCATATATCATAACTTGTTATTCATTCCCCTACTGATGGGAACCCCTTCAATTTCCAATTTTTTGTTACCACAAAAAGACCTGCTATAAATATTTTTGTAGATATGGATCTTCTTCCTTTTTCTTTGATCTCTTTGGGATACAGACTCGGTAGTGATATTTCTGGGTGAAAGGGTATGAATAGTTTAATAGCTTTGGGGGCATAGTTTACAGCTCCATCAATAGTGCACTAATATACCTGTCTTCCCATTACCTCTCCAACATTTGTCATTTACCTTTTTCAGTCAACTTTGACAATCTGATGAGTAGGAAGTAGTACCTCAGAGTTGTTTAAACCTGCATTTCACTAATTAGTAGTGATTCAGTGCATTTTCATATGGCTAATAATAGTTTTGATTTCTTCCTCTGAAAATAGCCTGTTCATATGCTTTGACCATTTATCAACCGGGGATTTAGTCTTATTCTTATAAATTTGAATACATTCAGAGAAATTTGTTGCAAAGATTTTCCCCCCATTTATCTGTTTCTTTTCTAACTTTAGTTGCATTGGTTTGCAAAAACTTTTAAATTTTAAAAAAATTAAAATTAATATAAATAAAAAATCAAAATTAAAATCAAAACTGTCCAATTTATTTTCTGTGATCTCTATCCCTATTTGACAGATCTCTTCCTTGCTCCTCTAATTCATGATGTCACCCTTTATGTCTAAGTCATGTATCTATCTGGAGCTTATTTTGGTATGAAATGTTGGTGTATGCGTAGTTTCTGCTAGATTTCTTTCTAGTTTTTCCAACAGTTTTTGTCAAATAGTGATTTTTTTTTTTTGTCCCAATGGCTTTTGGTTCATCAAACACTATGGCACTGCGCTCATTTGCTTCTGTATAATGTATATCTACTCTGTTCCACTGATCAACCTATTTCCTAACCAGTACCAAATTGTTTTTATGATTATTGTTTTGTAGTATGGTTTGAGACATAATACTACTATGAACCTGTCCTTCCCACTTTTTTCAGTAATTCCCTTGAGATTCTTGATCTTGTGTCCTCCAAAGGGAATTTTTTCCCCCTAGCACTATAAAGTAATCCCTTGGTAATCTGATTGAGATGGCAATAAATAAGTAAATTAATTTAGGAAGTATTGTCATTTTATTATATTGACTTGGCCTGCTCATGATCAATGAATATTTCTCCAATTATTTAGACCTGCCTTTATTTATGAAAAGAATGTTCTGTACCTGTGTTTACTTCCTGTGTGTGCCTTGGCAGATAGACTCCCAAATATTTTATACTTTCTGTAGTTATTTTGAATGGAATTTCTCTTTCTCTTCCTACCAAATTTTGCTGGAAACATATAAAAATGTTAATGATTTATGTGGGTTTATTTTATATTCTGTAACTGTGCTGAAGTTGATAATTGTTTCAACTAGATTTTTAGTTGATTCTAAGGTTCGCTAAGTAAACTTTCACATCATCTTCAAAAAGCAATAATTTGGGGGCAGCTAGGTGGTACAATGGATAGAACCCCAACCTTGGAGTCAAGAGGACTTGAGTTCAAATCCACCCTCAGATACTTACTAGCCACGTGACTTTAGGCAAGTCACTTAACCCTGATTGCCTCCAAAAAAAAAAAAGCAATCATTTTGTTTACTCTTTGCCTATGCTTATTCCCATTTTCTTTTTCTTATCTTACTGCTATAACTAGTAATTCCAGTACCATACTGAACAGTAATGGTGATAATGGACATCCTAGCTTCACCACTGATCTTACTGAAAAGGCCTCTAGTCTATCCCCATTAAAGATTATGCTGACTCACAATTTTAGAGATACTACTTATATTAAGGAAATTCCATTTATTCCGATGCTTTCTAGAGTTGTTTTAAACAGGAATGGATGTTATATTTTTCAAAAGCTTTTTCTGCATCTATTGATATAATCGTGATTTTTGTTGTTCTTTTAATTGATATAGTCAATTAGGCTTAAAGTTTCCCAGACCTGTATTCCTGATATAAATCTAGCCTCGTCAAAGTATATAATCTGGGTACAGTAATGTTACTGTAGTCTCCTTGCTAATATTTTTTTTTTTCTGCATGAACGTTCATTAGGGACGTTGGTCCAGTTTTCTTTCTCTGCTTTGATTCTCCCTAGTTTTGGTAACAAAACCATATTTGTATTTTAGAAGGAGTTTGTTAAGACCCCTTATTTTTCCTACTTTTTCAGTTTATGTAATATTGGAATTAATTGTTCTTTAAATGTTTGAGAACTTGCTTGCAAATCCATCTGGTCTTGAGTTTTTTTTTTCCTTCAGGAGTTAATTTATGGATTGTTCAATTTCTTTTTCTAAGATTTGGTTATTTAAATCCTCTATTTCTAGTTCTGTCAATAAAGGCATTTTACGTTCTGTAAATATTCATTCATTTCATTTAGATTGTCAATTTTATTGGTATATAATGGGTAAAATAGATCCTAATATTTCCTTTTATTTCTTCTCTATTAGTTAGGAATTTACTTTTTTTATTTTTGATACTGGTAATGTGGTTTTCTTTTTTTTTTAATCAAGCAAGCTAATGGTTTGTCTCTTATTATCTCCTCTCCGCTCCCCCAAAAAAGTTTCAGGTTTTATTAATGGAATTGTTTTTGTTTTGTTTCGGTTTTTTTGCTATGATTTTTGTTAATCTCATTGATTTTTCAGGATTTCCATTTTGGTGTTTAATTGGGATTTTAAAATTTGGTTTTCTAGTGGGTTTTAAATTTTCTTTTTAGTTGCATGCCCAATATGTTGACCTGTTCTTTTTTTTTTTTTTAACTGATAAGTGTTTAACGATATAAATCTTCCCCTATGAGTTGCTATGGTTGCATCTCAAAAATCTTGGTATGTTATCATTATCTTTAATAAAATTGTTTCTATGATTTGCATTTTGCCCATTCTTTAGGAATAAATTATTTAGTCCCTAATTACTTTTCAATCATTTCATTAGAGGTCCTTTACTGCATATACTTTTTATTGCATTGTGGTCTGTAAAAGAGGCATTTAATATTTCTGCATGTACAAAGCTTTTATGCCCTAATACAGGGTCCATTTTTGTGAAGGTACTATGCATGGCTTCTATTCTCACTCAATGATCTCTCAAGTTCTATCTCATCTAACTTATCTCAAATTCTATTCAAGTCTATCTTGAATTATTTTATGATTTCTCCCTGTGACTCATTTAGCTTATTTATGTATTTAGATGCCATAACATCTGGCATATTTATATTTAGTCTTGATATTAATTCAGTCTGTGGTACCTTTTAGTAAAAACATAATGTCCTTGTTTCTCTTTTAAGTCTATTTAATCGTTGCTTTGTCAGAGATCATGATTGCAACCCCTGCCATTTTTACATCAGTGGAAGTGTAAGAGATTTTGCTTCAACCACTTATTGTCATTCTGTGTGCATCTTTCTGTTTCAAGTGTTTCTTGCAAATAACATTGTCGAATGCTGTTTTCTAATCTAGTTTGCTTTCCTCTTCTGTTTTATAGGTGAATTCATTACATTACAGCTATGATTTTTAATTGGATTTCCTCTATCCTAGTCTTTTAACTTTTCTTTTTCTTGCTCTCTCTTTAAGTTGGTTTTCCTTAAGATTAATCCCTCCCCTAGTCTATTCACCCTCTTATCCCTCCCCTTTTCCTCCTGTTTCCCTGTTGAGTGCAATATATTTTTGTATCCAAATGTGTGTATTCTTCCCTCCTCCGACTAGTTTAGATGAGATTCAAGTGTCACCCTCTCTCTTCCACCCCTTATTTGTATAGACCCCAATTAAGAGAGCCAATTTCCCCCATTTTTCCTCTCCCTTCCCCTGCCCCCTCCCCCAGTCCTCTTTCCCTCCCTTTCCACTTTTTTCTTTTAAGATCATCAAAATGTAACAAAACTACTCCTAGGTCCTGTCTCCCTGTGATTCTTAATGGCACATATATCATCTCCCTATATTAGAATATAGTTTATCCTTGTTTAGTCCCTTATGATTGACTAATTTTCCATTCAGCCACTAAAGTGATTTTCCTACAGTGCATGTCTGATCATGTCACCCCCCCCAACTCAATAAACACTAGGGGTGATGGGGCAATGGGACCTGGACCCCCTTAAAGGCCCTGGATTCTCCCACACAGCCCAGTCCCTGGCATCTTAACAGAGGCATCTGGCCCATTTCTAGATATCCAATAGTCCTTTCACTCTGACCCTCCCCCC
>NW_020954597.1:260748-266884 GCF_900497805.2 Vombatus ursinus | reverse complement strand
CTTAATCCCATCCAGATCTTCTCACTGTCTTTTCTTATATATAAGTACCAATCTTACCCCCATTAAATTGCACAGATTCACTTAGAATCTCGCCTGCTTCTATTGGCACTGGAATCTATTGACTGGAAGGCTTGAGTAGTCGAATTCTTTCGAGGTAGACCCGCCCTGTATCCTTGCATTTCAGGGTTCCCAGCACCCCAAACCATAACAGGGGCTCCTTATGCCTCCAGGAACAAATACGAAATGCTCTGTTTGGCATTCAAAGCCCTTCATGCCCTGACCCCTCCTACCTTTCCAGTCTTCTTACACATTACTCCCCCGGACACGTATTCTTTGATCCAGTGACTCTGGCCTCCTGGCTGTTCCACGAACAAGACTCTCCATCTCTCAGCTCCAAGCATTCTCTCTGGCTGTGCCCCATGCCTGGAACACCCTCCCTCCTCCACTCCACCTACTCTCCTCCCTGGCTTCCTTTAAGTCCCAACTAAAGTCCATTCTACAGGAAGCCTTTCGCAACCACTCCTCATTCCAGTGTCTCCCCCTGTTGATTATTTTCTATTTATCCCATATATAGCTTGCTTTGTATGTATTTGTTTGCATGTCGTCTCCCCCATTAGATTGTGAGCTCCTTGAGGGTAGAGACTATCTTTTGCCTCTTTTTGTATCTCTAGCACTTAGCCCAGTGCCTGGCAAATAGCAGGTGCTTAAAAAATGTTTACTGAATGAATGAAAAAATGATGTTATATGAAGGCAATTAAATGTCATTGCATAATAAAATGGCAAACATGAAGAATTTTTAAAATTCAATTCAAATAATTATTTAAAAACTTAACACATGTAAGGATTTGTAAGTATCATACTTCATCTTGGGGACACAAAAAACGGAAACATTCTTAACCTCAAGGAAAACTTAGGAAGTAAAGTGATACCAAGTGAAGAAAGAAGTCAAAGGAGAACAAACCCACTGCTTCCAACTGTGAAAGACTAGGGCAGGATGAGTATGGGACCTAGCATTTCACTGTAATAAGGAACTCTGAGGTAAGGAAACCCCGCACCCTACCAAGGAAGGACAGCAACTTGGAGCCTTAGAATGTTGCCTAGAAAACTAACAAGTCACGTGAGTTGCCCACAGTCACATGACCAGTCAGAGGTAGGCCCTGAACCCAGGTCTTCCTGGATCCAAGACTAGCTCCCTATTCACTTTGCCACACTGCCTCTCATAAAAAGACAGAAAGACAATATTAATGGCAATGGAATTATGTCAAATGCATAAACCATCTTTGTTAAGACATCAGAAAAAGTTTACACACAGTCTCTTTCTGGTAAATAAAAGATGTGCAGAGTTACATTATAATCATTCACAATTACTTTTTGCTTAGTTTCTTTTCACTTATTGTATTTTTATTCAAATATCTGAACTTAACAGAAATAAAAATATCTAAAAATGAAGAAAAATAAAAAAGTGTCATTGACAATGAAGAGGATATCAATAGTGAGCATATATGTACCTAATGACACAGCAAGGTAATTTATAAATGAAAATGTAATTGAGTTACCAAAAAAAATGCTTGTAATACAATAAACAGTGGAAAACTTCAACATCCTGCTAACATAATGACAAATCAAATAAAAAAGATTAATAAGAAAGCAATTACAGATGTGAACAGAGTGCTAAAAAAAGTAGATTTGATAGAGAGAACTCAACGGGGAGAAGGAAGAAAATATACTTTTTTTCCAAATACATACAAATCATTCACAAAAATGGACAAAAAAAATAAATAAGTTTTAAACATATTTTTAAAATCATCATGTAATAAAAAGTTATCAAAAGGAGAAATATACTTAATAAATGAAGGCCTTTATGGAAACTAAAACATGTCTCAATAATGCATGTGTTAAAAATCAAATTAATTACAGAAAACCACAATTATATAATATCAACTTTATTGGACATAGCTAAAGCAATACTCAGGGGCCAATTTATAACCAGAGAAAAAATAGGAAGTATTTGAGTTGACG
This sequence comes from Vombatus ursinus, assembly GCF_900497805.2. NCBI lineage: Eukaryota > Metazoa > Chordata > Mammalia > Diprotodontia > Vombatidae > Vombatus > Vombatus ursinus. Next base: position 264,865 of record NW_020954597.1, on the reverse strand, counting down.
TATTTTTTTAAAACTGAAAATGAACAGATCAATGCCTCCAAAATGAGACCAAAACAGAAAATTGCTAGAATTAGAGGAGAAATGAACCAAAACACTTTTCAAATAAAAAGACAACAGAATTAATAAAAGAGCTGGCTGTTTTAAGAAAGACAAATAAAATGGATAAATCATTAGCAAATGTAATCAAAAAGAAGAAAACCCAAATATAAAATCAGAAAAGAGAAAGGGGGAAAATCACAAGGAATGAAGATGATACAGAGAAAATTGAGAATATTACATACAGAGATGGCAAGAAAACAGAGGATATAGAGATAATTATTTACAAAAAATGATACCCAAATTGACAAAATAAGCAATAAATAGCCTATACAAAAACACTATCAGAAAGAATAGCTGAGCAAATCATTATTGAGCTGCCAGATAAAAGGATGATGCTAGGACCATATGTATTCAGAAATGAATTATACCAAAACAGTCCAAAACCAAAGAAAAAGATGGTGCTCTCCCTGACTCTATGAAGTAAATATGGTCCTGATGTGCAGACCTGTTGAGGATAAGGCAGACAGAGAACTACAGATCAATAGTGTTAAGAAATATCAATGCAAAAATATTAGATATAACAAACACTGGCAAATAAAATACAGCAATAGAAAAAAAACCAAAACGTGAGCCCTATAATTAAACAGAAGTAACACCAGTAATGTAAGGGTATTTCAACATTAGGAAAAGAGCCCACATAATAAAATAAAATTCATAAAAATAATTATGATGGTTGTAAATACCTGACATTTATATAATAAGTTTATATTTGCACACATGTCCTGTTCCCAAAGCACATCATAAACATCCTCAAAAGCACCCTGAAAGGCAAATAGTACCAGTATTTATTATTACCATTTTACATATGGAAAAACTACGGCTCCAACAAGTTAAATGACTTGCACAAGGCCCCACAAGCACGTGCCAGGGTGCCAGGCTTAGACTTCAAACGGAGAACTCTCCTGACTCCAAATCCAGTAGTCTTTCCTCCGCAACAATGGTGGCAAACTCAAATAGAAATAGGGCCACTAAAAGTAAAGATCCTTGCATATCCTGCCATATATTAACTTAGGAAACCAAATTAACATTATCTGTATTTTTATTTATTTTGTGAAATACTTCCCAATTATACTTTAATCTGGTTTGGGCTGCCCATTCAGGAGTGTGGGGTAGTCTGCTCTACAATATGTTGTCACTATAGAAAACGCCTTTAATAACATACGACCATTTTTTTCATGTTAAAAATCCAAAGTAATATGTAACTGGAAGGATTTTTCTTTAACATAATAGAGGAATATGTGAAACCAGGAACAAACATCTGAAACAACCTATATGTCCAAAGGGAAAGTGGCTAATTTATGGAATCCAAACATAATAGAATTTCATGGTGTCCTAAAAAATAAGGGATAAAGTCTATATAGCAATACAGAAATATACCAGTGCCCAAAACTCTGGATCAGGGGTTCTTAACTTGGAATCCACGGAACATGAATGAGACAAGAGTCTGGGAGTTTGAGTGGGGGGGGAAATGACGTCATTATTTTCACTAATCTCTAACTGCAATTTAGCATTTCCTTAAAACATGAATATAGGTACCAAACCACAATACTAGCTGGACCCCTCGACTTTGTCACCAACAGAAATCTCAGATATTTTCCCATCCCATTACTCCTGTTACATTTACACTCAACACGACTTTGAAATGATTGTAGTTACTAGACTCACTATTAGATTGCAGGTGATCACAGCTCCAGATAGTATTTTCGTATAATTGACTTCCTTTGTAATCCTATGGATTGTATTTTATTTGTAATGGGGCTTTGGGGCATGCCCAGATCACCCCCCACGAGGGGGACATCAGACATCCTGTGGTGGCCTTGGTCCATTGGCTTTGTAGTGACAACACCTGACAAGAGGCACCTGGGGGTGGGGACCATGAACTAAACTGGGGAGAGAAGGGGACCTCCCCCTCCTTTTAGGTCTATGGTCCTAACAAACAGGCCTGGGGTTTGGGTGTGTTCCATTTGTCCTTTTCAGTCCAAGGTGCAGGAAGTGAACGGCCAGAGGCTTGAGTCAGGGGACCTTGGAGCCAGGATTGCAGGCCAGATGGTGCCACTAGCACAGTAGGGAAGCTCTGGGAAACCAGGGTCCTGGGATAGAAGCCCAAAGTGGGGGGTAGGGGTTGGACTTAGAACTTAGTGGGATTAATGCTATATAGGAATTGAGCTAAACTGTGATATCAATCTACCTCCTGTCCTCCAACTAAGGGGTTATGGGGACTATTATTTGTGGGTTTATTCTTGCTATACTTTGGAAGTAAATGTTACTTTGTAAAAAGCTAACTGGATTGTTAAGTGGTTAAATGGAACTAAGCTTCCGGGGACCCCTAAAATTGGGGGAACATGAACTGACTGGGGCTTCAGCCAATGACAGAAACTATACACATCACCCCTAGACCTTCTCAAGGGTACCACAGAATCCTTGTCAAGGGGTGAAATGTAATATACTTGACCTGCAGAAAGTGGGGGTCAGTAATCACTGTTACACAAGGAACCGAAGGCAGGGTCATTTAAGACCTGGCAACCTGCATTACAAATAAGGAAGGATCTGGAAATACAGTATTCCAAAAGGCAAAAAATACAGGTTTACAACCAAGGATACCTTATCCAGCAAAGCAGAGTTTAACCCTACAGGGGGAAAAAATGCACCTTTAATGGAATAGGGCAGTGACATCAAACTCCTAAACTAAGGATCCCAGCAGGCCGCACATGGACTTCAAAAACCAAATAGTAACATCATTAATGTTCTCCTGTATTTTTATTTCTTTTGTTAAACATTTCCCAATTCCACTTGAATCTGGTTCCTGCTACACTCTAGTGCTCTGGTAGAGAGGACTTTCAAGTCCTGATTCTGACATAAAGAGGGGAGTTGGGGAAGAACTTTGAAATGCAAAAACAAACCCAAGAGAACAACACATATGTTCAGGGGCTGGTGTCCCACTGGCAGGACAAACCCACCTTACTAATCGCCAATAATAGTCGAGAGGTTTAAGAATACCATTTTCCCCCCAATGCCTAACCCTATGGGCCAGAAGTGGCCAATATGGTACCAAAACAATTCTAACCTTCCAGGAAGTGAGTGAGCTTCATCTCCTTGACCTCCAGGCCTCCTAGTTTGGCTCGTTCTCATAAAGCTGCAAACTATGGTTTGTACATGTTAGAAACACAGAGTGGCTTCAAGCCTGAGATGGCACACACCAGCTACTGAACAATGGCCCCCACCAGGGGAAAAGAATCCACGGAATATATAATCAAAATATAACCAAATGGCTGGAACTGCTTTTTTTTTTAAAATTTAAAGGCATATATGTACATTTTAATTATTTTATAACTACTGCAAAAAAAGAAAATACTGGGTTCAGACGTCTTTAACATTATTCTAATCAAATATTTGACTCTACCATATGCTATGAGACATTATCAAATAGATGTCTTTTTAAAAATATGACATGTAAACTTTTAAATAGAGATGAAACAAATCTCTGCTAGGCATTATTATGAAAATCATAGATTTCGAGCTAAAAGGGTAATCTAGTTTTTAAAGATAAGGCAATTCAGGTGCAGAGAAGTGCCTTGGCCAAGGTTAAGCAAAGAGGAAGCAAGTGTCAAATGCAGAGCCACCCACAGCATCACTGCTTCCAGACTGAGACCAACGAGGGAGGGGAGGGGTAAACTGCTGGCTTTCAATTTGCTTCATTGTTCAGGTGTATGTTGTACAGGCTACCGGGAGACAGAACAAGCCAAGTACAATCGAACCCTATCCCACCCACCCCACCGCACCGCAGCTGGGGGGAAAAAGATTCAGAAGTGACGAAGCCAAAAGGAGAGTCGCCGAGCCAGAAGGTCAGAAAGACATACAGACATACAGATATTTGCATGACAAATTCCTAACAGAGAAAATCACGTCAAAGGTTGGAACTTCAGAAGGACTGGCCAGCAAGAAAGAGACAGATTTTAAAGAAGAGAAAAAGATTGGTCCAGTTTCAGACTTTCGGGAGAGAACCTCTCACCACGCCCCC
>NW_020954597.1:252124-260348 GCF_900497805.2 Vombatus ursinus | reverse complement strand
CTCCCGCTCCCTCCTCTCCTCTCCCCTGCCCCTATCCCCTTTCCTGCCCCATCCACCCTCCTCTTCTGCCCCTGCTGCTGGCCCCCTCCTCTCTCCTGCCCCTTCCCCTCTTTTCCTCCTGCAGTCGCCTCCTTTCTCTCTTATCGCTCCTCGCTCCCTCCCCCTAAACAGCTGCGGCCCCTCTCACCGCTCTTTCTGCGGTTCCCGCGCCCTCTGAAAGACCGGCCTAAGGCCCCCGCAGCGGGCCTGGAGCGGTCGCGTCGAAGGTCCTCGAGTCTCGGCCACCGCCATCGGGCAGTCCGAGATGCGGCCCAGCAAGGCCCAGCTCCTTCCTCGCAGCTGGGGCCGCCTAGAGCGCCCGAGTCGCCAAGCCGAGCCCAGTCGCGGTCACCCTTTGACTGACACGAACGGGGGAGGGTGAGCATCCTCACCAATGGCTGCTCCCATTGGTCTTCGCGCCCAGCCAACGGCAACGCTTCCCTAGCGCCTCGCCCCCGCATGGGCTGCTGTGATTGGCCCAGGAGCTGGCCAATGAGAGCGGCAGGATTAGGGCCCAGGCACCAAGCCTGCTGGCCCGAGGAGCAGCTGGCTCAAGCTTCGCGATTCTGAGGAAGGGGGAAACTGACCTCAGGGCTTCAGTCTCTCCCTTAAGTAAAACGTCAGGCCTTTGGCGGGGGGGGGGGGGGGCGCAGTAATTCAATCCAGCGCAACGAGTTTTGTTAATTATTGATTGGGAAAGGGCCAGAGGCGAAGAGATGGGTGCCTCCAGAATCAATTGTGGCCCCCAGCCCGGCCTGGAGGCCGACCCTCCTCACATTTCTTTTGCGGGGTGGGGTGGGAAAGGGTTAGGGAGGCTAAGGGTCTGAAAGGATAACGTCTGAGGGCATCTGGCCTTACCAACTAGTTTTTCTTTCCCATGCCAACACAGTTGGTTCTTAAAATTTTTTCTGGGTTTTTTATTGTCTATAAACATGCCCATGTATCTCATAAATTATATCTCATATAAAAGAGGCAGGGAAGGACCTTTTACAGTGGAGGGGAAGTGGTGGGGGGGGAGCACTTGATCCTTACACTCATTGAATTGGATAAAAGAGGGAATAAATATGCACACTCAGTTGGGTAGAGAAATCTATCCTACCCCACAGGAAAAGCAGGAGGGGAAGGGAATGGGGCGGTGCAGCTGATAGAAGGGAGGGTCAATTGGGGAAGGCAGCAGTAAGAAGCAAAACACTTTTGAGGATAGACAGGCTGAAAGGAGAGGGGGGGAGAGAGAGAGAGAGAGAGAGAGAGAGAGAGAGAAACGGAGAAAATAAGATGGAGGAAAATAGACAGTAATCATAAATTTTTACAGGAAGTTTCTCTGATAAAGGCCTCATTTCTCAAATATATAGAAAAGAGTCAAATTTATAAAAATACAAGTCATTCCCCAACTGATAAATGGTCAACAGATATGAATAAGCAGTTTTCAGACAAAGAAATCAAAGCTATCTACAATCATATGAAAAAGTACTCTAAATCACTATTATTTAGAGAAATGCAAATTAAAATCTCTGATGTACCACCCCATCCCTATCAGATTGGCTAATATGAGAGAAAAGGAAAATGACAAATGTTGGAGGAGATATGGGAAAATAGAGACACCAATGCAATGTTGGTGAAGTTGTATGCTGATTCAACCTTTCTGGAGAGCCATTTGGAACTATGTCCAAAGAGCTATAAAACTGGGCATACCCTTTGACCAAGCAACACCACTATTAGGTCTGTATCCCAAAGAGATAAAAACAAAAATGAAAAGGACCTATATGTACAAAAATATTTATAGCAGCTCTTCTAGTGGTGGCAAAGAATTGGAAATCGAGGGGATGCCCAGCAATTGGGAAATGGCTGAACAAACTGTTTTATGTGATTGTGATGGAATGGTATTGTGATTTCAGAAGTGACAAGCAGGATGCTTTCAGAAAAACCTGCAAAGACTTACATGAACTGATGCAAACTGAAATGAGCAGAACCAGGAGAACATTGTAACATAGTAACAGCGACATTGTATGATGATCAACTGTGAATGACTCACTATTCTCAGCAATACAATGATCCAAGACGATTCCAAAGGACTTATGATGAAAAATGGTATCCACCTCCAGAGAAAGAACTGATACAGTCTGAATGTAAAGCAAAGCATTCTTTTAAAACTGTTTTAATTTTCTTGTTTTTGTTTGTCTGTGTTTTCCTTCACAACATGACTAATTTGGAAATATGCTTTGCATTACTACACACGTATCCCCTATATCAAATTTCTTGCCTTCTCAATGGGAGGGGGAGAGGAAGGAGGGAAAGAGAGAATCTGTAACTCAAAATTTTAAAAAATGAGTGTTATAAACTGTTTTACATGTAACTGGAGGAAATACTACATTAAAAAATTCACCAGAGTGAAAAAGAAAGAAGAAAACATATTCTTTGTTACATAAGATGGCTCTCTGGTAGGGAAGAGGGGAGAGATACTAGCAGAAACTCAGGCAATGTTACAACAAAAGATATCAACAAAATTTGATTTAAAAAAAGAAAGTAAGTGTTACAAAATTACAAAGAACAAGCTTGGCCCCAAAGATATGAAAAGACACCTCCCTGCACTGCTTTTCAAAAATGGGAGGTCCAAAAGTGTGCAACATTGCATATGTCAGGTATTTTTTTCAATATTTTGATTAGTTTTACCGAATTTTTTTTTCTCTTCTTTTTCCTTGCTTCTTAAAAAAGCCTTTGTCATAAGGATGATGACGGGAAAAGTGGAGGGATATATTCTGTGACGTTAAAACAAAAGATACTAATAAAAATCTATTTTAAAAACTACACAAACGACAGAAGGAAGTTCAGAAGAAGACACAGATGAGCCAAGTAGGGCATTAATATTTGTCTCATGCTCAATTTAATATACATTTTTTAAAAGTGCACTTAACAGAAGTTCAGAGTTTTATGTCCAAGCCTCCTTGCTATTCTTTGTAAAATGAAATATTCATATTTACTGATGTTAAGCTCACAAAAAATTAGAATTTTAGGTAATTACAAGGAAACTGAAAATCAATCAATTAAACAATGATTGGGTTAAAGAGGATCTCAAAAAAGGCAGAAGAAAATTTAAGTGACAATAATTATAATACTATATAATGAAGCCTGTGGGATACAACCAAAGCTGTACTGAGACATGAATTTATATTAACTGCCTTTAACAAGAAAGAAAAGGGAAAAAATAAATCAATTAAGCATAAAATTGATGACCCTAGAAAGGCCCTACAAAGCAACAATACGAAAGAATACGAGGAGATGATTAGAGTTAGGGAAGAAAGAAAACAAATAGAGGACAGTACAATTCAATTGATAAAACTTTGATAAATTGATAAAGTTTCTTTTAAAAAAGACTAACAAAATTTAGCCATTATCAAATTTAACAAGCACCCCCCAAAGGAGGGTGCACATCACTATAATCACAAATTAAAAAGGAGAGATGACATCAAATACGACAAAAATCAATAATATTAGGGGATAGTATACACAGTAATAGTCTAACAAATTAGAGAATTTAAATAGATTCTTACTTACAGGCATAAATATTGCCAAAACCCACACCACAGAAAATTACTCATTTAAATAGACCAGTCTTGGAGGAAGAAATAAGACAAGTCATCAAATAGTTACCTAGCCAAAAACAAATCACCTAGACAAAACAGATTCATATCAGAATTCTTCCAAACTTTTCAAGAACAAATAATCTCTATGTTTCATAAATAATTCATAAATACAGAGAAAGATGGATCATTATCTGATTTCTTTTATGAAGCAAATTTGGTGCTGATTTTAAAATCAGAGAAAGATAATATTAAAAAGAGATTTACAGATCAATTTCTCTAATGAATTTCTCTAATTCTCTAATAAATTTCTCTTGCAAAACTACTAAAGCCACTTCGAGACTGCCACATTACAACTAAATAAAATATTAGCTCATAGAAGACAGCAATATACTAGAATATGCTTTATTATGACCAAGCCAAGTTTATGTCAGGTACAGAAACCTGATTAAACATCAGAAACTATTAACATAATAAAACATTGAATCCTCAAACTAAAAAAAAAAAAAAGCATAGAATTATGTCAATGGATACAAAAATAGCCTTTAACAAATCAAAGCCGGGGGGGGGGGGGGGGTAGGTGGTGTAGTGGATAGAGCACCGACCCTAAAGTCAGGGGGACCTGAGTTCACAACCCGGCCTCAAACCAAACACTTGGCACTTACTAGCTGTGTGACCCTGGGCAAGTCATTTAACCCCAACTGCCTTAAAAAAAATCCACGATTTATTCATGATAAAAAACACTAAAGAGAATAATTGTTTTACCTCAACAAAATAAAAAGTATCCAACAAGCTAAGAGCCAACATAATAAGCAATAGAAACATTACAAACATTTTTAATCAAAACAGGGACAAAGAAAGGCTGCCAACTCTCGCTACCTTTATTTGACACAGTATGGGAAACTCGATTTCCCTCTTTGTGGGTAGGAAGAAGCCGGGACAATCAGTCAACAAGCATTTCATTAATCTCCTATGTGCTGCAAGGCACTGTGTTAAGCACTGAGGGAAGTGGCAAAAGACAGTCCCTGCCCTCAGGGAGTTCACAGTCTAAAAGGTGAGACCACAGAAAACCAGCTATGTACAAGCACAATACACACAAGATAAATCCGACTAGCTAGGAGGTGATCACTCCCTTGCTCTCCTATATTCAAGACGGGTATTGGAATGATATCTATTACACATCAGATATTTGGAGTCAGGGATTAATTCTTTTCATCAAAGTGGGATTAAAATTTTTTAAAAAAAAAGCCACTTTCTCTAGTCAGCTGGGGAGGGAGGAGAGTTCCGCCCCACACCTAGAGGGAAACAGTTTGCTTAATCTTGGCCAGCTCGGTTTCCCTCCTACTAAATGGGTATCACACAAAAGCCATTCACGGGGTAGCAAGCAAACATATTTATCAAAGTAAGGCATTTTGGAACAGCATTGGGGAAGCTGTATAGATGAATTTAGGTCATAGACTACACACGAGTTGGAGGGTTTTGTGACCCTGGAGATGAAAACCCATCTCAACCAAAGAGAGAACTAAGTCAGCTTTCAGACGTCTCTGGGCATCAAGTGTGCCGGCGGTGGCTGCGCCGGGGCTTGCCAGGGGGGGGGGGGCGGTGGGGGGGGGGGGGGGGGGGGGGGCGGAGGCGTCTCTGCCTCCTCTTTCCCTGTTTCTCTGCTTCTCTCAACGAACAAGAACTCACCCCGGAAAGTCACGGGACTGTTCTTCAGGGGACCACCAAGCACACCTGGAGTGGGGCTATTTGAAGATGGGAAAACTGGGAGGATGGCAATTTGTTTAGGCGCAGGTATTCCACACTGAATTTCAGCTCTATGAGGGACTTAAATATTTAAGATCAAGCTATAAAAAGCTGAGGAAATTAGAATAAAGTATCTCAATTGCGGAGGGGAGATTAAATTTTTTCAAAATATTATTAGGCACAAAATGGATGTTCTTGATTAGATGGAAATATAATTACTCTGTACAACCAAAACCAGTGTAACTAAAGAAATAAAAATAATGGATTCATGGAAATATTTATAGCAAATGTGATAGATTAAAAAATTAAGACATGAAACCTATAAGGAAATACGAAAGGGTCAAGGTGATAGATCAGGGGTGGAGAACCTACAGGCCTCAAGGCCTCAGGTGGCCTTTTAGGTCCTCTGGCGTGGCCTTTTGTCAGAGTCCAAGTTTTACAGAACAAATCCTTTCATTAAGAGGATTTGTTCTGTGAAGTTTGGACTCAGTCAAAGGGCTGCACTATCTAGCAGATAGATAATTCCAAGTCCACAATGGTCAAAGGATAGGACTTGAAATTTTTCAAATGAAGAAACCCAATGTATTAACAATCACTTGCAAAAATGCTGTCTTCTTCAATAAAAATCAAAGAGACACAAAAATTTAAATAGCTTTGAGGTACTACCTTATCCCCATACAATGAAAGGAAATAATTGAAAGTTCAGTATTTGCAAAAATGTGGAGAAACAGGTAGGTTTCATCCACTGTTGATAGAATTTTTTTGGAGAGCAATCTGGCAGTACAAAGTAAATATTATAAAAATAATCATACCCTTTGATCCACCTAGTGGGAATATATCCTGAAAGTATTATCAAAAAATGAAAAAAGCTATCTGTACAAAAATTTTCATAGTGTACTATAGTTGTTGTTCAGTTGCGTCTGACTTCTCATGACCCCTTTTTGGTTTTTTGTTGTGCTTTTCTGCTGTTGTTTTTGGCAAAGATGCTGGAGTGGTGGTCCTAGTTTTACAGACAGAAGAACAATTTTAATTCAGTAATCTCGCTCAGTCTACCAGATAGCGAGATAGGGGAAAAAAAAAAAAATGAAACTTGGTTGCACAGGCCTACTATTGCATGGGATTTTAACTTTCCAGCCTCAGTGTAACCCAATGACCTAACTTAACAGGCTCATAGTGAAACACGATCCTAACTGTTCAGGACGCTAACCTTCCAGACCAATATAATATACGAACGTAACTGTCCAGGCTCAGTTTGACACTGGGCCCTAATTGTACAGACCCAATGTAACAATGCAGATTCAGTTTTAGTGGGTTGAGGATGGGGGTGGGAGTCGGGGTGCCCAGACCCAACAACATGGGGACCTAACTGTCTGAAGAAAATGCAGCAAATGAAGGCCTAGCTGCCCAGATCTAGTGTTACTTGGGCATCTTATTCCCAAGAAAAGATTTCATCTAACTGTTCAGACCATGTATTAACATGTGCTACCTCTGGTCGCTTGTGAGAGGAAGAGGAAGAGGAAAGGGGCAGGAAAAGGGGAGCCTGAACTGAAGAATAAGGAGACAGAGCTCTGCAAGTGGTTTGGAATTGTGAAGGGCAGACATTGGACGTGGGAGGTAGAAATTTGGGACAAATGGAGAAGCCGAAGAGGAAGTGAAAAGTTAAAGCTAAAGGGCTCTACTACCTAAAGGAGAAGGAATTCAGCTCAGGGAGGGTTCGAGGAGGTCTCAAAGGAGACCCGAAAAGTCAAACGAAATTTTGTCAGGGGTAGGGGGTACCATGTCATCTGGCTGGTGGAAGACACTATGACAGAAGGCGTGCTTGCCTTCCCATTGCGGCCAGGTTGCCTGCCTCCGATGTCTGTCGGGCTCTTCTACGGCCTTCCCTCTCACACTGCCTCCAGTTGGACCCTGTCTGTAATTCCCGATCATCCCCTTCCTCCCTTTCCTGAAGAGAGGCTAGCGGAGGTATGTCTTTTGGGTGTTTGAAGATCCAGCTCTCCGCCACCGTCACATCTGTTTTGCCCTCGGTTTGTCAGGCTGAGAAGGGCCACGGGCTTCGGGAGTTTGAACTGGGCCGCCTGACCCACGTTGTGACTTGGTTGACGTTTATTTTACGTATCCCGGAGGTGACCCAGCAGCTAGGTGTCACAGCGCATAAAGTGCCAGGCGTGGAGTCGGTAAGACCTGAGTTCCTAGCTGTGTGACCCTGGTCAAGACACTTAGCCCTGCCTGCCTCAGTTTCCTTATCTGTAAAATGAGCTGGACAAGCCAATGGCTAACCACTGCGGTATCTCCACCAAGGAAACCCCACACGGCGTCATGGAGAGTCTGACACGACTGAAAACGACAGGACAAAACAAACCTAACAGCGCACCACCTCCACTGTCGAAAGGGGTCACTTCCCATCACCCCCAGGCTCTCCGGTCTCGACGCCGCAGCCTGCACAGGCCCGATGCTGCCCCGGGCGGCCGGGGGCGGGGCGGGCCCCAGGAGGGGGGAGGGGCAGAGGGCGACGACAGGGCCTGCTATTGGCCCAGAGCCTCGTCGGCCCCGCCCACCCTGCGTCAGCGCCGCTCGGCGGAGGGAAGATTCAAAAGAAACAGCGTCTGCCGCCCTTTCCTCCTTAGTGAGCCCCGCTGCGCTAGCATGGCGGAGCCGCAGGCCGAGGTGGGGACCGAGGCCGAGGAGGCCGAGCTAGAGGTCGGGACCGAGACCGAGGAGGCCGAGCTAGAGGTCGGGACCGAGGCCGAGGAGGCCGAGCTAGAGGTCGGGACCGAGGCCGAGCTAGACGTCGGGACCGAGGCCGAGGAGGCCGAGCTAGACGTCGGGACCGAGGCCGAGCTAGACGTCGGGACCGAGGC